>NW_020173697.1:3355444-3426397 GCF_003031525.2 Neophocaena asiaeorientalis asiaeorientalis
CCGCTGCTTCACTTTCTTTTGCCAACCACCCATTGTTCTCTGTATCTATGAATCTGTTTTCATTTTTTTGTTGTTGTTAATTTCTTTGCTTATTTTGTTTTTTAGGTTCCACATATAAGTGAGATCATGTGGTACTTGTCTTTCTCTGTTTAACTTACTTCACTTAGAATAATCTCCTCTACATCCATTCATGTTGTCACAAATGGCATTATTTCCATCTTTTTTATGGCTGAGTAATATTTCATTGTATACGCAAACCACATCTTCTTCATCCATGCACCTGTTGAATGGACACTTAAGTTGCTTTCATATCTTGCCTATTATACATAGTGCTGCTATGTACATTGGTTTGCATGTATCTTTTCAAATTCGTGTTTTCGATTTCTTGGGGTAAGTACCCAGAGGTGAAATGACTGAGTGGGCTCTTCTGTTGTGATGCTGCAGGCAACCGTTGGTGAGCCGATAGGCAGGGCTGGACCCCGCTAGTGGGTGGGACCTAGTCCCAGGGCAGTTGGTTCTGCAGCCTGGGGGTCCTGGGTTGTTGCTGGCCCCCTGGCGGGGGGGTCAAAGCCCCCTGCACTAACAGTCTAGAGGGAGGTCTTTAAGATGGTTCTTGCCAGCAGCAGTGGCCTCGTGGTAGAATGAGCTCCCAAAAATCGCTGTTGCCATTTTTTATGTTCCAAGAGGAGTGCCAGTTCCGGGAGACTCTTCAAGATTAGCAAGCAAGTGGTTCTCACCCAGGCTTGTTTCCAATCACTGCCTCTGAGCTGTGACTCGTAGTGTGTGAGATTTTGTGTGTGCCGTTTAAGAGTGGAGTGTCTGTCTCTAATTCTCCCCTATGCAAGCCCTGCTGGTCCTCAAATCCAGACATTCTGGGTGCTCATCTTCCTGATGCACCACCCCCGGGCTTGGGAGCCCATTGTGGGGCTCGAACCCCTTGGTCCTTGAGGAGAACCTCTGCAGTTGTGATTATCTCACCCTTTGTGGGTTGCCTACCCATAGGTGTGGACTTGACTATACCGCATCTCTGCCTCTACTGCCCATCTCATCCTGGTTCCTTCTTTATGCTTTAGTTGTGGAAGATATTTTCTCTAGTCTTCAGGTTGTTCTCATAGTTTCTCCGTAATAGTTGTAATCCTGGTGTGCCCCTGGGAGGAGGTGAGCTCAGACTCCTGCCACCTTGGCCCAAACTCTTGTCAAATACTTTTCAAAGCACGTTGAATATACTTTCTAAAACACTGTAACTTGGAGACAGAATAAATCACTAAATGTAAGGATAACTTTTGGAAGTGTTCATTCTTCAAGTAATGAAAATAAAATTAAAAATGTCATCAAATAATCATGAGCTATAGACTATTAAGTCTAAATCACTTTGATTAGATAATGAGTTGAAAAGTTGAATTGGTTAGGACTATCATTAATCATATTTCTATTTTTTATTTTAATAATAATTTAATTTTTTGTTAGAATGATATATATACTTTATGAAGCATTTAATAGTTGAGTAAACTACAGAATAATGTAAAGTATTATCCCATATCCCACCCTCCAGAATGAATCAAAATCCACATTAGATAAATATCTGTGTAGAAAGAAATGCCTGGATAAAATTAGGATTTTACTATAGAGCTCTGTAAATTCTTTGAAAGTGCCAAGTTATCTTGATTTAAATTTTAAAAAAGTATTTGAGGTAAGAATGAAGAAATTGTTGAACCTCAGTAAAGATGTCAAAGCATAACTTAAACATTCATTTTAAGAAGAAGATGAGCAAACTAAACCTAAAGGAAGCAGAATGAAGGAATCATTGAAATAGGTGAAATAGAAAAGCAAAAATAACCAGCGACACCAACATTTGGTTCTTTGCAAAGATGATAAAATTGATGTCGCTCTTCCCACTTACTTCTTCATTAAGTTCACTCTAAACCTCCATGGTTTCTTCAAGTTATTGTTGACTATTTTGGTTGAAAACATATACAAGAAGAGAGGAGGAGGGGTGAGTTACTGCCTGGGCTTCTGCAGTTTGTTGTAAGATTATAATTGATATTTGTTATCTTCCTGCTCTGCGAAGCATTTCAGATTATCCTCGTCCTCCAGTAGTGCCCCTGTTTGTCTAGGTGAATTGACTGTGGAGGGGGGAAATGGAAGAACAGTCATTTATCCTAGTTACTGTATCTCATCAGGTTGCTGTTGTAATGCATTTCTCTTTATAGTTAAAACTGCCCACAGAAACACCACAGGGCACCCGGCCGTATCCCTTGCATTTCAAGTGTGCTCTTCCCTGCTCACATCCTGTAGCAGTGATCCTACATTCTCACGAGGATCAGCCCCAGACAGCATAGTGACTCCTTTCTTTGCTTTCTAGTCTCTAGAAACAAGGAGCCCAGATGACTAAGTGGTAGCCACAGCTTTATGTTAACAAAACTGGTACTCTGTGCATGGTGGAAGTGTCCCCCATCTGGAAAACAGGACTTTTGGACCCAAACAATTGAAAGCTGTGGTATTGGAAAGCAGTAGGTGGGGTCCCTGAATAGGATGGTAAGTAGGGCCACTCCTACTCCCGCCATGGTTCCTGGACCCATGGGTTCTACTACATTATGGCCAAGCATTAAAGGGATATGCCACATCCCGAGTGACAGCACCTGGTTAAGATGGTGCCTCCCCTGTGCCTTCAACAGGCTTGGCCAGTGCTCTGTCAGGCTTGAGGCTTTGCATGGTGTTGTGTATGATAAGACCAGTGTGTACCACGTCAGATGCCCATGAATCTGGATGACCTTTTGGGGCACAAGCATCTTGCCAGGGCATCCAGAATATCTGTCTTTATCTACTCATTAGGTCAAATTATCAAATTATCTCATCGATAACGTAGATCAACGTCGTATTCTCCAGAATGCCAAGAACATCAATTTCTATTCAGAATATATCGTGACATCATGACAAATCTGCCACCTAAATGCCCTGTGACCTTGAGAATGTCTTTGAATCTTTCTGATTCTTAGTTTGGTTATCTGTTAAATAGGAATATTAATACTTACTTTATTCAATTATTTGCTAAAATTACATGACATAATCCTTCTTAAATGATGTTTGCATTTCCAGAACCAAAATAAAAGATCAACAGATATTTTCTCTTTCATTGTCTTTCTTCCCATCTACTCATTTCATCAAAATGAGTAAAGATAGTCAAGAAGGGAATTGCCTCCCTTGAAAACCCTGGAGAATTTATGTGACATGTAAATTACATATAATGAGGAGTTATGACAAATCATTTCACTATCATTGGTTGCAATGCACAGCCCTTACGAGAGAGTCTAGTAAACACCCGATAAACACTTTTTCATTAACATATTGGTAAACTCTCTTAGGGCTCATGAGTGGGCGAACTCGAACTTCTCCTGAGGAAGAAACTGTGTTTCATGCTTTCTCGTAATTTTCCCTGATATGCAGCTCCAGAGAGATGTTAGCACATTAGGGAATAGTTGTAAAGTGACCAAAATGAACAGGAGAATATTTGTGGACTAGCTGAATGTATCGCAGGTACCTTTTGGTTACTGAGTCACTGTAATGAACAAAGGTGGATTAACGGGTACATCCTCATGACAACCCCGTGGTTTTGTTCTCTGCTTTGCTTTGTTGAACAGCTAGATCAGTAACTTAAGTGAAGCTGTAATAGACATCTTCATCAAATTGACCAAAGGCCCACGCCATGTGAGGACACGATAAATACTCAAACTAGGTCGTGGGCCCTCAGAATTACTTAAAATGAATTGCTCAAGTTCTTTCCATCTCTCTAAGCTACATTATTCAGTTTAACTACCTATCATTCTCAGAGCTTCTCCTCACAGTTAACCATTTATAAGCACACCTTGCTCTCTTGTGCTTTTCTAAGACTTTTTGTTTTTCTTCTCTTCTACCTGTACTCTCTCTTCTGTAGGGATTTTGAGGACATTTGTTAAGGCCATATTTTTATTTTACCTCAATTCAGTGCTATAATCTGCTTACCTACTATTTTCAGCAACATGTTTAGGCAGTTGAAAGTTCTCAGATTAGTCGTTTTAATCCAATGAATCTTATTTAGAGTTGAGCAGTAATTAAATACACTTTGATATGAATTCATAGATAACTCACTCTCTGTATAAATTTCATGTGAATTCCCCAGGGAAAGGGAATGTGTATTTTACGTCTAGGTCAACAGCATCTAGGATAGTATTAATAATAACAATTAATACATTGAGCTCTTACTATCTATTAAGCACTTATCTCATTTATCCTCACAACTCTATAAAGTATGTGCTATTATTGTCCACATTGCACAAATTAGGAGATTGAGTGAGCATTCAATAAATGTTTGTTTCAATCAGTCTCTAATCTTATGCCACTAAGGAAGGTGGATCTATATGCATCAGTGCAATGAAAAATGTTTTTATGATTGAATTTGGAAGCAACTGGGAATACTTTCTCACTAATCTATAACTGCTGTCATGCAGTGGTATGTTTGCTATTATACTCGCTCTGCCAGATTCATCTTTAAAAAGAAAATACTCATTGGTTTGTATAATCGTTGGTCATCGTTGTCTAATGGGACTTGGTGATGGCAGGTGAAATTATGATGTTATAGTATGCATCAAAGATAAGGAAAAGTAGATTTGATAGAAGGTAAAGAGGCATGATTTTCAGGAACATGTCTGTTTATGATGTAGAGAGATAATTAAATTTTGCTCCTTATAGAAGAGTCTTCCTTTTTAATAAAAGAGAAACATGGAGACTTCCTAGAACTTTTTAGAAAAGTGTTGACTCAGACTCTCTGGGAATTTCCAGTTGGATGACCGATGTTTGCAGAAACAGGTCTGTCTCTTGCTCAAAGTGCTGTGGGAATTATACATTCCACTGTGATCCAGCTGGAAAGGGAATCGACAGGTTCCACAGAGGCTTAGCCAGATGTCTCAGACATTTAGCTGTGTATTTCAAACACCTGAATTTCTAAGGCATCTTCCTGCACCCTCATCATTAACACAGGAGTTCATTCCTTCTTGATTATTAGTAAGTAGAGTTGATAGGCCATCTAGAAAAAGCCAAAGTACGTACATTTACCTGAGCACCTAAGCAAAACAAATGCATCTAAAAAAATTTTTTTTAAAGTATGTGTGATTTTGTTATGTCTTTGATCTTCTGTATTCATACTACTCCAATCTTAGAGTAGTTTTTCATGATAAATATGAATGTTAATAGACTGATGGGGTATTGTTCAAATACTTTTATTATTGGGAATTCAAAAATTATACTTCTAAATTGTGAATGGAATACTTGTATTTTATATGTTCAGTATTTACAGTGTATTGGGTGGGCCAAAAGGTTTCTCTGTTTTTTTCTGTAAGATGGCTCTAGTAGCACTTCGTTGTCCTTTTATTTATTTATTTATTTTTTTTTCAGCAGGTTCTTATTAGTTATCTATTTTATACATATTAGTGTATACATGTCAATCCCAATCTCCCAATTCAACCCACCACCACCACCCTCCCCCTGCTCTCCCCTCTTGGTGTCCATACGTTTGTTGTTTGCTCTCTACATCTGTGTCTCTATTTTTGCCTTGCAAACCGGTTCATCTGTACCATTTTTCTAGATTCCACATATATGTGTTAATACACGATATTTTTTTTCTCTTTCTGACTTACTTCACTCTGTATGACAGTCTCTAGGTCCATCCACGTCTCTACAAATGACCCAGTTTCTTTCCTTTTTATGGCTGAATGATATTCCACTATATATATTACCACATCTTCTTTATCCATGCATGTGTCAATGGGCATTTAGGTTGCTTCCATGACCTGGCTATTGTAAATAGTGCTGCAATGAACATTGCGGTGCATGTGTCTTTTTGAATTATGGTTTTCTCTGGGTATGTACCCAGTAGTGGGATTGCTGGGTCAAATGGTAATTCTATTTTTAGTTTTTTAAGGAACCTCCATACTGTTCTCCAAGGTGGCTGTATCAATTTACATTCCCACCAAAAGTGCAAGAGGGTTCCCTTTTCTCCATACCCTCTCCAGCATTTGTTGTTTGTAGATTTTCTGATGATGGCCATTCTGACCGGTGTGAGGTGATACCTCATTGTAGTTTTGATTTGCATTTCTCTAATAATTAGTGATGTTGAGCAGCTTTTCATGTGCTTCTTGGCCATCTGTATGTCTTCTTTGGAGAAATGTCTGTTTAGGTGTTCTGCCCATTTTTGGATTGGGTTGTTTGTTTTTTTAATACTGAGCTGCATAAGCTGTTTATATATTTTGGAGATTAATCCTTTGTTGATTTGTTGGCAAACATTTTCTCCTATTCTGAGGGTTGTCTTTTTATTTTGCACTTAGTTGTCTTTAACTTCATTTGAAACAATTTTAGTTGTATGTGACAGCTGTCATATCAGCATGCATTTAAAAAAAGACATCAAAATTCGTGAATTTTTCTGTAGCCATTTTAATATCGAAGATGGAAGAAAAAAGCAGCAGTTTTGGCATATTATGCTTTATTATTTCAAGAAAGGTAAAAATGCAACTGAAACACACCAAAAGATTTGTACAGTTTATGGTGAAGGTGCTATGGCTGATCATAGGTGTCAAAAGTGGTTTGTGAAGTTTCATGCTGGAGATTCCTCGCTGGACGATAATCCGTGATTGGGTAAACCAGTTGAAGCTGATAGTGATCAAATCAAAACAGTAATTGGGAACAGTCAACGTTATACCACGCAGGAGATCGCCGATATACTCAAAATATCCAAATCGAGCGCTGAAAATCATTTGCCCCAGCTTGGTTACGTGAATCATTTTGATGTTTGGGTTCCACGTAAGTTACCAAAAAAAAACCTTCCTGACCGTATTTCCCCATGCAATTCTCTACTGAAACGTAATGAGAATGTTCTGTTTTTAAAACAAAATGTGACGGGTGATGAGAAATGGATACTGTACAACAATGTGGAATGGAAGAGATCATGGGGCAAGTGAAATAAACCACCACCAACCACACCAAAGCCTGGTCTTCATCCAAAGAAGGTGATGTTGTGTATATGGTGGGATTGGAAGGGAGTCCTCTATTATGAGCTCCTTCTGGAAAACCAGACGATTAATTCCAACAAGTACTGCTCCCAATTAGACCAAGTAAAAGCAGCACTCGATGAAAAGCGTCCAGAATTAAGCAACAGAAAACACATAATCTTCTATCAGGATAACACAAGACCGCATGTTTCTTTGATGACCAGGCAAAAACTGTTACAGCTTGGCTGGGAAGTTCTGCTGTATTCACCAGACATTGCACCTTCGGGGTTCCATTGATTTAGGTCTTTACAAAATTCTCTAATGGAAAAAACTTCAATTCCCTGGAAGACTATAGAAGGCACCTGGAACAGTTCTTTGCTCAAAAAGATAAAAAGTTTTGGGAAGGGGTTTCCCTGGTGGCGCAGTGGTTGAGGGTCCGCCTGCCGATGCAGGGGACACGGGTTTGTGCCCCGGTCCGGGAAGGTCACACATGCCACGGAGCGGCTGGGCCCGTGAGCCATGGCCGCTGAGCCTGCGCGTTCGGAGCCTGTGCTCCGCAACGGGAGAGGCCACAACAGTGAGAGGCCCGCGTACCACAAAAAAAAAAAAGTTTTGGGAAGATGGAATTATGCAGTTGCCTGAAAAATGGCAGAAGGTAGTGGAACAAAAGGGTGAATCCGTTGTTCAATAAAGTTCTTGGTGAAAATGAAAAAGGTGTCTTTTACTTTTACTTAGAAAACCACAGGCACTTTTTGGCCCACACAATAATGGTCAGGTAAAATTAATCAGGGTGTTTTGCTTTTTTTTGCTCTTTTTCTTCTTTTTTTTTTCTTTTTGCTCTTCTAATTAAATTGAAGTATAGCTGATTTACAATGTTCTGTTAGTTTCAGGTGTACAGCAAAGTGATTAAGTTATACATATATATTCTTTTTTCAGATCCTTTTACGTTACAAGAATTACAAGATTTATTACAAGATTTTGAATATAGTTTCCTGTGCTATATAGTAGGTCCTTGTTGGTTATCTAGTTTATATATAATAATTGGTATGTGCTAATCCCAAACTCCCTAATTTATCACTCCCTCTCCCCCCTCCCCTTTGGTAATCATAAGTTTGTTTTCCATATCTGTAAGTCTGTTTCTGTTTTGTAATTAAGTTCCTTTGTATCATTTTTTTAGATTTCACATATAAGTGAAATCATATGATATTTGTCTTTCTCTGTCTGACTTACTTCACTTAGTAGGATAATCTCTAGGTCCTTCTATCTTGTTGGCTCTTTTCTTGAAGTTAGCATATTTTTTAAATAATTCTTAATAATTTATTTTTACTGCTGCCAGGGTTCTACTGCATCTCCTCCTTCAGATATACCCTTTTAGAAAACATTCATGAGAAAACTGTAAACTTGCTGTTGCGTTATCCCTGGTCACTCCATTGTGAATCTACCACGGACAAGAATGTTGGCCTAAATGCCTATCATAGTTGGAAATCAGCACTGAGGCCAAACTGCTATCCAATCAGCAAGCTGCATGCAGATCTCACCAATCCTTCCGTCAATGTTTCTTTCCTTTTCTGGTCCAGTGCCCCTTCCAGAGCATGTGCAGTGTTCACTTGCTGTGTCTCCTCAGGTTCCTTCACTGTGCAGCTTTTCACTTCTTCCACATCCCTCCTATTTGTACAGTTTCAAAAGCTTTGGCCCTCAACTTGTGTCCACCCCGTGTTTCCTTATGATCAGGCTCCTGTCCTGCATTCTCTTTACGTCAGTGTCTGCTGAACATCCCCACCATCACGAGTCATCACTGTTTCCCACTACGACTGACCCAGCACCGTGTGAGGAGGTATTCAGAGACATTGTGCTCTGACCCCTATCCAGCTGGAGCATTCATTGATGACTCCTACCTGAATCAACCACCATGCTGATGTCTGCCGTTGAGGATTTTCTAAGTCTGTCATTCCTTCTAAATGTATTAATTGGTACTTTTCTTCAAGGAAGAGCTTTCCTTTATTTGCCACTTATACTCATTCATCTATTTATTTTCATATGGACTCATGAATTCCTGTTTCATGTAATGTATTTCTTGATGCTTAAAGTGTCCAAATTTTGTCATTAGAAGCCACTTCTAGCTGGTTTCTGTATCTTTTTGACATATCCTCATGACCTTCTGAGCATCCTTTGCTTTTGCAACAAGAAGATGTTCCAGATTCAACTTGACCTTTTCTTGCCACAGGTCTGGAATCACCCATTGATGCTGAGATTATGTTGACAGTGAGATCTGGTTCATTGTGGTGTGTGTGTGTATGTATATAATATCTATTACTATTACATATGTATATATATATAATATCTATCACTATAATTACCTGTGTGTATTTATGTGCTCATGTGTTTGTCTCTGTAATACATGTGTATTTATATATGTATCAGTATTTCCGTGTTTATCCCTTCTCCACGGTGAGAAACCTGTCACCTCAACGTTTACTTGTTTACACAATCAGTTTGTTCAATATAACCAACATCTCAACCATGCCAGAATGACAGATCTCCACCAACTCTAGCTGCATCGCAGCTATCCCTCAGGCTGGCTTCCTGCCAGTGCCTCACAGCCTCCTCTGCACCCCTTAACCCTGCCAAATTTCCACATTTCATTGGTCACCAGATAGGATGCTGATATCTCTGTACCAGAGAAGGAAAGGCCAAGCATATTTTTAAAACACAGAGAAGCAGAAAAGATCACACAAGTGGTGAGATGTACTCATATTCTGTATGTATTTTTAAGAGAGTCGACAGAATTTGCAGATAAATTAAATGCATGTTGAAAGAGAATAGTCAAGGATGACTCAGAGTTGTTGGCCTAAGTGGATGATTAAATTGCCATTGACTGATACAAGGAATAATGTAGGAGACAAATATTGGTGTAGATTGGAAACCTAAAAGTCATCTCTGGACATGCTGAGATTAGGATGTCTATTAAGTATTCAAATGAAATAACGAAGCAGGCAGCTGGGTTAGTGAACCTGGACTTTATGTAGGAGGCCAGGGAGAAAAGAGGTCAATTGAGATGCAACAGAATACCGATGATACATAACACCATGGACTAGACCACTTCTCCAAGGGAATAATTGAATGAACACATAGAAAAGGAGTGAACACTGCCAGATACTACTGAGAGGTGAAGTGAGGACTGAGAATTACATTTTGGATAAGACCTGTAATCTGCTTTTGTTATGGTTGGGATGAGTGCTTGGTTAAGTGATAACGAGAGAATGGAATGTGGGGAATTTAAGACAGAAAGCATAAACAAGTCTTACGAGGTATTTTACTGGAATGAAGAGCAGAGGAGGAGTGTAAACTGAAAATAATATGATTATCTTTTTTTTTTTAAGAATTAATGCTACCATAGCATGTTTGTATACTGATGAGACAATATATCCATCAGAGGAAAATTGATGAAACTGGAGAAAGATAATGTGGAATTAAGTTCTTTTCTAAGGAGAGAATGACACATGGAGTTTATATTGGAACATAGGAAGTGCATCTATTATAAAAAGGTACATGTATCTAAATGTGGGTAAGTTGTTAGATTTGAAATACAATGATGAAATCTGCTTGTTATTTTTCAGTTTTCTAAGAGGCAAAGATCAGCTGAGAGTGAGGAAGGAGAAATGTGTTGAATATTAATAGGGAGATGAGAAATTTTAAATAACTCTCTGAGAGTGGGTGAGTGAATGACCTATAAAAAATAACAGTATTTTAGAATAGAACTAAGGGCACATTTGAACTTGTAGTGATGAATTTAAAGTGTGAAAAGCATTATGTATTTGTTCAGGTTCAGAAGCGGAAAAGGCAGGAAGTTGAACAAACTAGGGTTGGAGTTGTAGGCACATAAATTCTCTAGAAAGAAATGTGTGGGAACTGAGAATATGTTCAAGGCTATGATTTTAATTATAAATGATGAGCCAGGTAAAAAGGGATATTAATTATGGTATATGTTATGCCACAAGAGCTGGAAGATTCAGTAAGTTCGAGTGCCCAATTGGGGTGAAAATTGTGGGAATATGAGTTCTAGAAAATTGTACTGAAAAGACAAGTAGGACATGGTGAGAGTAATTATTTGAAATTTAGATTTAAAAAAAAATTTTATCAGAGTATATTTGATTTACAATGTTGTGTTAGTTTCAGTGATTCAGTTGTACATATAAACATATGCATTCTTTTTCAGATTCTCTTCTCATATAGGTTATTACAGAATATTGAGCAGAGTTCCCTGTGCTATATAGTAGGTCCTTGTTGGTTATCTATTTTATAGATAGTAGTTAGTGTGTGTTTGTTCATCCCAAGCTCCTAATTTATCCCTCCCCACCACGTTTCCCCTTTGGTAACCATAACTTTGTTTTTGAAATCTGTGAGTCTGTCTCTGTTTTGTAAATAAGTTCATGTATATAATTAAAAAAAAATTAGATTCCACATATAAGTGATATCATATGATATTTGTCTTTCTCTGTCTGACTTACTTCACTCAGTATGATCATCTCTAGGTCCATCCATGTTGCTGCAAATGGCATTACTTTCTTCTTTTTTGTGGCTGAGTAATATCCCATACCACCCTGAATGTGCCCGATATCGTCTGAAATTTAGATTTTTGACATGGTGCAGATATTGGTGGTATCCAAATGGTCATGCCTGCAGGGTATGATGGAGGAGGCATGGAGGACAAGCTCATTGGACAGGGGAAAGCCAAGTCAGAGATGCTAAACTATGTCAGGTTCTGAGATGGGCAAGAACAATGACTTGGATCCAGCCAACATTGATTTTTATTCATTTAAATATGGATGCTACAAACAATCAGTGCAAGGGATGTACGAAAGTGAGTGAGTAAATAGAGTTCTCTGACGACTCCCTAATTCCTCAAAGTGGTGACTTGAAATGTAGTATACATGCTGCCTGATGATGCCAAGGATATAAACAGAAGGAGGACCAGTCTTGTCAACACTCAGGAGCATTTCTCCACCAAAGAAAGAGATCCCTTTACATACTCTAGGTACACATATACACATTATGTGATGTTTTTTGGTAGTTATCCTATTTATAGCACAAGTGCACATGCCTAATGTAGAGGGTCTATGTGGATACTGAAATCACCAGGGATTTTGGTAATTAGTAATCGTGGAGCAGGAGATGGATTTAGAAGCTAATGTAAAAAGAGTAAGGATGCACATAGATGACCACGATAAGAAGCTGTAGCCCATAGTAATATATGATTGCCTTTGTTTTTGAGGTGACATTGGTGGCAGGGAGTTCTGGAGGAAAGCTGCCCATACCCCACCCGAGTAGGAGAAAGGGAAAAGGCAGGCTAAACTGGACAGTTCTGCAGGAAGGCAATGCCTTCAAGGATAAAAGGACCCATTCGGCTCTACCTGGGAGAAGAGTTTTAGAGAAGTGATCATTTTTCTGATGAACGACAGTTAATTCCCATGAAGGAATTTGGGATGATTGAGGAAGGACAGGAGATTGGATCAAATTAGTGGATTTACTGAGTTTATCAGGATAAAGGTAAAGTTGTTGAAAAATAAGCTTTATGGTGACCTGGGTAACTAAATCTGTAAATTATGATGAGGTTAGACCTGATGGTCTCTTCGATGGAGGTGGAAAACAGATCTAATTATACTCTTTTACCTAAGAAGAGTCTCATAGGCAGTGGTTCTGGTGAGATGATGAACACTGGGTGGGACGGGGGTCTCCTTGTAAACGAGGAGGGGTTTAGGGGCTTTCTTTTCATTCCGGCCAAAGGTAGTGCTGGGGCTAGAGGAAGGCTTGTCTTGTCAGGAGTCCCATTTCGGGAAGATGACTATACTTCATTTAATTCTTAGAGTATCTTCAGACTTTATTTTTCTATATTTTATCATCCTCAGTAGCTGGATGTTAAAAGCTATGCTGATCTTCAATTAGAAGGAACACGGGCTATGGGTGGTCTCAGCAATTCTCTTCCAAGTGGCTCCAGGAAGACTTTTCTAGGTTTTAAGGTTTGGTTGATATTTCTAACCCAGGGAGATTGCCTTGTAACATAGAAGAGAGGACACTCATTCAAAAAGAGACCCAGTAGGAACCATAAAAGGCCCAGAGTTGCCAAAGCAATCCTGAAGAAAAAGAACAAAGCAGGAGGTATAACAACTCTCCCAGACTTCAGACAATACCACAAAGCTATAGTAATCAAAACAGCATGGCATTGGCACAAACCAGACATATGGATCAATGGAACAGAATAGAGAGCCCAGAAACAAACCTACACACCTATGGTCAATATTCTTCAACAAAGGAGGCAAGAATATACAATGGAGAAAAGACAGTCTCTTCTGCAAGTGGTGCTGGGAAAGCTGGACAGTAGCATGTAAATCAGTGAAGTTAGGACACACCCTCGCACCATACACAAAAATAAACTCAAAATGGCTTAAAGAGTTAAACAAAAATAGACCCCGTAACCATAATATATTAAGAAACTGGAAGAGGAGGGAAAAACTTTGTTTTAAATTATCTATAACCACTTTCTCAAATTCACTACAAAATGCAAAACTTTATTTAGCTTTTATAAACTGGGACATCAAGGAATTTTATTCTACATATTAAGTGATACTTTGCAAAGTAACAAAGCAACTCTGGACTGTAACAGATAGTATTTGGCAAAGAAAAATATACCAGAATCATTTAATTTCTTTTGTTGTCAAAGCCATGTTAATGATGAAAGATTTAAGTGTTTAGTTCATGTATAATTTTCTGTTTGGGGAATGCATCTTTCCATCTTTACTGCTGAATAATACACCTTAAAATATATACAAATGCATTAAATCCTGACAATAAAAGTATACACCCCATTAGTTACATAGTTGTATTAGTCTTACACAAGCTGCATTTATAATCCAAGAGCATTGCAGTTTGTTCTGAGGAGTGGGGAGGAAGTCAGTTGGAAATTATCATGTCCTTATAAACATGAACATGACACAGAACCACATATTTTATCTTGTTACATAAATGCACTTCAGGGCCAGTCTTCTGGTCTCCTTAGCCATGTCTTTGTTCCCACATGTTTTCTGATTTTCATAACCTACTTTTGAAATTTACCATGTTTATTATTTTCTGCCAACTTTTCTAACGTTTTAAAATTCTGTTTCATTCCGTCTTTTAAAAAAAATCTATATAACAGCAGGGTAGGCATGTAGTGGGAGTAGTAGTTTCAAAACTGGCTGGGAAAGTTCTTCCTTCAATCCTATCAGTTTAAAAACAAAAATTGATCAGGCCTATTTCTTGGCTACTGTTTGCAAGGGCTACTTTGGTGTATGCATTTTGAGGCCGAATGGAGAGTTTATGTTTCTCACAATATTAATTCCTCTTTTTTGAACATTAGCAAGGAACAGGGTTGGGCACTACAAATACATAATTCTGATTCTGACACTGTATTTATAACATAGTGTGTGTGGTGGTGGGGGGTGTGTGGATAGGATGAAATGGTTATCAAATAAGTATCCAATAAGGCAGACAAAGGTACATGCCGCAGAGGGGGAACAGAATTTCATTGGGTTTATCTCATAAATTTTAAAGATTATATAACATGTTTTCCACGTTGGTTTTATCCTCATTTTACTGTAAATCAATCTAGTAGCTTTTCTGAACTCTTTTCTCATGAAGAGTGGCATTCTGTTAGTTGTTAAAAAAATATTCTGCCAAATTAGGGGAAGGAGAATTTCAGTTAAATGTGTTAAGGAAATGATAGCTTAAGTGAAGCTAAATAGGTTGCTTTTAGCTAAGTGACAGAATTGACTTTCCCTCAATCAGTCCTATTTCTAGGAATTATCCCAAACAACGTATTGGTAAAGAGGGTTAAACAACTATGGCATGACAGCACCCCTCACGTGAAACTTGGTCCAATAAAGTGCAACTTGGGTGAAGAGGTGTATGGTTCTAGGTATATGGGAAATTTCTGATTCATTAGAAGCTGAATTTAAAGTATTAGTTGAAAATTTCCCTTGAGGTGCTGAGACAAATTTGCTTCTATTATAAATAAGTCTTACAACATTAAACCTTTAGTTACTTTCTCAGACAAAGTTGTGTATATTAAAAAAACTAGCTATTGGAAAGCATTTTAACAGTATTGAGAATGTCCCTTTGGGAGACACTTGCAGGTAAAATATATATTAAAGATAAACAGAAGGTAGACACTGTTCTTTCTCTTAGCTAGTGTAGGAGGTGATAGAGAAAGCATATTACATAACGTAATATGTAAGGAAAGTGCCGCTGCTTTTCTTCATGTACGCATTTAAGAAATGGAGCAGGGGGCTTCCGTCTTTAGACTAAGAGGTAGAGAGCTAGGAAGAGATTTGTTCCCATTCTAACAAAGAGAGAAGTCTGCACAATATACAAAATCATGATTTTTTAAAATTTGTCAAGTGTTCAAAGTATTTTTTAAATTCTCTAATTGAAGTAAAATTGATTTACAATATTGTGTGTTTCAGGTGAAACACAGTGATTCAGTTATATAGTTATATATATAGCTATAAATATATATGTGTGTGTATATATATATATATTCTTTTTCAGATTCCTTTCCCTTATAGGTTATTACATAATATTGAGTAGAGTCCCCTGTGCTATACGGTAGGTCCTTGTTGGCTACCTATTTTATACATAATAGTATTTGTATGTTAATTCCAAACTCCTAATTTATCCCTTCCCTCATCCCCCTTTCCCCTTTGGTAACCATAAGTTTGTTTTCTGTGTCTGTGAGTCTCTTTCTGTTTTGGAAATAAATTCGTGTCTTTTCTAAGATTCCATATATAAGCAATATCATATGATATTTGTCTTTCTCTGTCTGACTTCACTTAGTATCATAATGTCTAGGTCCATTCTTGTTGCTGCAAATGGCATTATTTCATTATTTTTTATGGCTGAGTAGCATTCCATTGTATATATGTACCACATCTTCTTTATCCATTCATGTGCCGATGGATGGGCATTTAGGTTGTTTCCATGTCTTGACTATTGTAAATAGTGCTTCTATGAATATTGGGTGCATGTATCTTTTCGAATTATGGTTTTCTTTGGATACATGCCCAGGAGTGGGTTTGTTGGATCATATGGTAACTCTATTTTTAGCTTTTTAAGGAACCTCCATACTGGTCTCCATAGTGGCTGCACCAATTTACATTCCCACCAACAGTGTAGGAGGGTTCCTTTTTCTCTACACCCTCTCCAGCATTTATTATTTGTAGACTTTTTGATGATGGCCATTCTGACTGGTGTGAGGTGATACCTCGCTATGGGTTTGATTTACATTTCTCTAATAATTAGTGATGTTGACCATCTTTTCATGTGTCTTTTGGCCATCTGTATGTCTTCTTTGGATAAATGTCTATTTCAGTATTTTTGGCCATTTTTGATTGGGTGTTTGGTGTTTTTGATATTGACCTGTACGTGCTGTTTGTAGATTTTGGAAATTAATCCCTTTTCGGTCACATCATTTGCAAATATTTTCTCCCATTGTGTACGTTGTCTTTCTGTTTTGTTTATGGTTCCATTTGCTGGCATAAAAACAGAAATATAGATCAATGGAACAGGATAGAAAGCCCAGAAAGAAACCACTCACCTATAGTAAATTAATCTAGACAAAGGAGGCAAGAATATACAGTGGAGAACAGACAGTCTCTTCAGTAAGTGGTGCTGGGAAAACTGGACAGCTACATGTAAAAGAATGAAATTAGAACATTCTCTAACACCATACACAAAGACAAACTCAAAATGCATTAAAGACCTAAGTAGAAGACCGGTGAGATATTTTTAGAAATTAAGAAGAAATGAAGACTATGTTTTAAACAAATAGAAAATGAGAAATTTCATTACCAGCAGAATAGCTCTATGGTGAAATTTCAAGCAAATTTTTCAGATAGAAATAACATAAGATAAAAACTCGATCAATGCTAAGATATGAAAATCACTGTTCATATTTAAAATGTAAATATAAGTTATTTTGACATTTTGATTTTCTCTAATAAAATACTGAGTACAGATAAAAAATAGTAGCAAACTGTGGTGGCCTTATATAATATAAAAGTAAAAATGTATTTAAATAGCAACTCAAAACATAGAAAAAGGGGCTTCCCTGGTGGCGCATTGGTGAGGGTCCGCCTGCCGGTGCAGGGGACAGGGGTTCGTGCCCCGGTCCGGGAAGATCCCACATGCCGTGGAGCGGCTGGACCCGTGAGCCATGGCCGCTGAGGCTGCGCATCCAGAGCCTGTGCTCCGCGACGGGGGAGGCCACAGCAGTGAGAGACCCGCTTACCGCAAACATAGAAAAAAGGAATTAGGAGCATTTGATTGTAAAATTCTTATACCACATGTGAAGGCAGACCATTATTAAGTAATGGGTTAAAGATGTATTTTATTAACTCTACACAATCATTAAAAGTAGTTGAAAAAACAGTAAGTAGTGAATCATAGAAATTTATTAAAATTTACTGGAATCCTAAAAATATTAAATTATTTCATATGCAGGAAGAAAATGCGGCAGAGGAACAATGGAGCAAGTTTTTAAAAACTAGCAAAATGGGAAATTTTGTTTCAACAGATTAATAAATGGATATAAATAGTCTAAATATTTACATTTAGATAATCAAATTTGATGAAAAAGCAAGACTCAACCATATATCATCTATAAGAAACCCAATTTAAATACAAAGACATATGCAGGTTAAAAGTAAAAACTGGGAAATGATATACCATGCCAACATGAATTAAAAGAAGCTGGAGTAATCACATAAGTAAAAAAAAATAGACATCTAAGCAAGTAATATTAATGCAAAGAGGGCCATTATGTAATGATAAAAGGACTAAAGTCACTAAGAAGAAATCACAACCTTAAGTGTTTGTACCTAACAACAGTTTCAGCTAACATGAATTTTAAAGATGATAAAATATAGAGAAGTGGATCAATCTACAATTATCTCTCATAATTGATTGAAAAACATAAGTAAATAGAAAATCCGTAAGACTATAGAGCACAGGATCAGTACTGTGAATGAACTAAGCCTAAAGGATATTTATAGAACCCTTGAGCCAATAACAGCAGAATACACATTCTTTCCACAAGCACGTAGAACATTTTCAAAGATAGATGGAGTTCTGGGACATAAAACAATCCATTAGAAATTGACAGGAACAGAAATAATACAGTGTCTGTTTTCTGATGATGAAAGAATTATATTAGAAATCAATAACAGAAGTTATACAAAAGATCCCTGAACATTTAGAAATTAACACACTTCTAAAAGCCATATGGCACTGTAGGCAAATTATAAAGAAAATTAGAAAATATTTTGAATTGACTTAAAATAAAATGCTATGAATCAAACTTTGTGGGATGCAAATAGTATAGTATTTAGTAGGAAACATAATGTTAAATATTTAGATTCTAAAAGAAGATATTTCTGAAGTCAGTTATCTAAATGTCACAGTAAGTAAATAGAAGGAAAAAAGGTAAGCAGAAAGAATGAGATTATACAGATAAGATAAAAAAATAATCAATCAAATTGCAAAGAGAAAAACAACCAAAGAAAACATTTCTGATTCTTTGAAAAGCTTAATTGGACAGACTAGGAAAACATTGTTAAAAGACAAATAATCAATATCAAGATAGAAAGATAAGAACACAACCAATCCTAAAAATATTAAAAGAATAACTTTATGAATTATTATGCAAAGCTTTATGCCCATACCTTTGACAACTTAGATCAAATGGACAAATTCCTTAAAGGGCACGACCTAACAAAGCTCACTCAAGAATAGTTAGATATCTGCAGTAGTTCTGTATCAATTAAACAAACTGCATTTTCTCCTTTGGTTACTTTTTTCTCCAGCTCACTTTCTCTTCCTTGAACGTGGTAAGCACACTCCCAACTTTGCTCTTTTGCTTCTTTGCTTGAAATACTTTTTTCCAAATATCTGCTTTGTTAACTTCTTCATCTCCTCCAAGTCTTTGCTCAGAATTATTTTCTTGGCTCAAAAAAGCCTATTTAATATTGTATCCTTCTCTGTCTCTGTCCTAGAACTCCCAGCTCCTCTTATTCTTCTCTGCTTCTTTTTTTTTCATAGAACTTATCATTTTCTAACATACTACAAAAATATGCATTGAGTGTATTCATTCCTTATCATCTCCCTCCCTCTGGTGAAAAGTGGGATGCTGGAGGGTAGATGTCAGTGTGCTCTTTATTGATAGATCCTGAGCACCTCCAGCAGTGCCTGGCCCCAGAGCCTAAATATCTGTCGAATGTACGGATGGATTTCACTTTATACATTCCACTCTGGTAGCTGTAATTTTATAGTACACGTATTGAGTTCTTTTGTGTTTCCTGCTACACTGGGCTTCTGTTGAGAAGACGATGTCTTGCTTACAGACACCTGTGGATTCACGGCGCCTGGTACTGGTAGAAATTCAATGTTTTTGGAGCAAATGAGTGACTGAGTGACACTGAGTGATGCTCTGATCTCCCTAATGCCTATCAGCACCACTTACATCCTGTTCTAAGTGAAACCTAAATTATCTTTGTTAGAATTTGTAAAATGACTTAGAAGTCAAAACAGATTATTTCAACCAGCCATCCTTTGTGTGCCTGCCTTTGTTCCCCTGTAAAAACACCTGTAATGAATTAGTATGAGTTTGCAGAAATTACTTCCATTGATCCCAATGCTTCATGATATTTCACTGTTATACAGATTTTGTCAGTTTGTCAAGCATATAAAATATAGCTTAGGGATATCCCTGGGGGTCCAGTGGTTAAGGCGTCGCCTTCCAATGCAGGGGGTGCGGGTTCGATCTCTGGTCGCGGAGCTAAGATCCCACATGCCTTGCGGCCAAGAAACCGAAACATAAAATAGAAGCACTATTGTGACAAATTCAATAAAGACTAAAAATGGTCCACATCAAAAAAATCTTCAAAATATAGCTCAGATACATATGAAGAAAATGTGCTTTAGAATAATACTATACCTGTATGATTTAATGAATTTGATTGTTGTCTGGAAATTATACTTTTCAGTTCTCCATGTCTAATTTTTAAATATACGGGGGCTGCTTGAACACCTGCTCTTTCAAAGAAAATCAGTTAGGCTCTTTGCATAGTCCTTTCTGCAGTTGGTTTTTCACCAAACAACTAAAGGATTTCAAGGTGCCCTTGCTGGGACATGGCAAGGAATGGCCTCTCTGCATGTTTTCAGCGTAAAACAGTCACACGTTGCATAGATCTAAGCCCGGAGGCACCTATGTGGTGTTCTGACGTCAGTTAATATTTTATTATCTCTTCTTTCTAAAAGGTAAATCATGGAAACTAGGCAGTTTATTTTATTTGCATATTTTGCTTGTGTTTTTTTAAAAATTTTTTGAAAGTTGGCTTTCAACACAGTCATAGTACAGTATATCACCAATATTTAATTTTATCTTGAAATTTAAGACAATAAGCCAAAATTATGATAAAAATGTTATTCTACGACTAATATCGTTCATGCAGTTGTGGAAATACATGCTTGTTCTGCAAAAGTTCTAATACACTCATTTATGCAATGATGCTCTTACATTCAATTAGGTGTTATCACTTAGAGTCGTGAGACTAAGACCAAAATATTTAAAACTATAAACGACTTTAGATCATACGTAGAGTTCATCGTGTTTGATGACATATGAGCTTGGTCTTGTGCAAAGCACGTTAAATAAAAATTAACAAATCAGTGGCACTACAACTTAAGTTTTTATTTTTTGCCAATTCTTATTACTTTGATTATAATAGTATAAAATAATTATTTTATGTGACTCAGATATTAAATAAGTATACAGATATCATCTTTTTGGCTGTAATAAATTGTTGCTTAACTTCATCTAGTATTTTAAGGTTTCATAATCTTCATTCCCTCCATCGCAGTTGTGGGAAATGGATTTTACTAAAACCTGTGAGCCTGTAAGATATAGCTGTTCTTTTTTCTACTCTACTTTTTGGTTATCTTTAAATCTACTTCAAGTCATCTAAATGATGAGTTGTGAGAGTGAAATCTGAATTTATGGTGCAGTGTTATTTTTGAATTGAAAGAAACAAATTTTCCATTATCATTTTATAAATGACCTGATAACTAAGTGATATGTTAGCCAACAGACTAAAAGAATACAATTGAAATTGGCTGTATTTCCTGCAATTATTTCAAGTTTTCCAAAAATAAAATAGTACAAACAGAACACTCTATTTTTAACACACACACACACAAATGATGTGCTGATGTTGTGTTCCGTGTATGAAATCTAGATAAATGTGTGTAAAGCTCATGATCCATTGTATTGTGAAACACTAAGATAATATCCAGCTATATCAACCATTTCTGATCAGTTGCGTATTTGAAAGGAAAGCATTCATAAATGGAAAACAAATGGAGAGTTCAGTTGACATCTGCGTTGGTTATTTTTCTGAATGTTTCGTATTATGCCTCCCTCTTTTAAATTTTAAGCTTTTTGAAGACCGGAACTGTGATTTGTTCTCAATATTATGTTCAGTTTTCAGCCAATGGTAGATACTTAAATGTTTAAAACCAGCTGAAGACCAGTGGGTGAAAAAGATAAATGGGGGCAATTTCTAGAAATTAGAACTACGGAGAGATGGTATGCACTGCTTAATAAATAATACCTCCTTGGTTGTATTTCTAAGAAAGTCCTGTATAAATTCATGTTAGGAACATTACAGAGGAAAATACTGAATCAATAGAGCTTGATTCATATGGTTCCCAGCACAAATTGTGTGTGAAATGTGTAAGATTTATGTAAGAAAATGTGTAAGGAATAGAAACATTTTTTCTACCCTGGATAAAAGGAGAAGTGTCAGCAGGTGAAGTATGATCAGCCTTAATAAAAGGAGAGAGACATTTGAGCAAAAAAAATTAAACACCAGAATTAGGAGGGAAAGATTATAAAGCATGATTGATACCTGGGGTGGAAAGTCTTTTGGGAAAACCTCTGCTAGAGTACCCCAATCATCTAACAGCTCCCAAACTCTGACTGTACCAAAGAGATCATCTTTATTTTTTTTTTTTGCGTTACGTGGGCCTCTCACTGTTGTGGCCTCTCCCGTTGCGGAGCACAGGCTCCGGACGCGCAGGCTCAGCGGCCATGGCTCACGGGCCCAGCCGCTCCGCGGCATGTGGGATCCTCCCGCACCGGGGCGCGAACCCGCGTCCCCTGCATCGGCAGGCGGACTCTCAACCACTGCGCCACCAGGGAAGCCCGAGATCATCTTTTAAATGTGAGAAAATAATACATAATGGAGCCTGTATTTTTAAAATCATTGACCTCTTTTATCAATTTACCCTTCCTGAAAAAAATTAGCTTTGGCAAAAGGGTGAGGGCTCCCAGCTAAAGATTCGTAGAAAATGTCCTAATTGATGATTTTTTTTTATTCCTCAATATTGGCCTCTAGTCTCAAAATCACCAAAGATAATAAACTGTGTGAACCTATCTTAAGAATTATTTTTAGGGGGACCTTGAAGATGGCGGAAGAGTAAGACGCGGAGATCGCCTTCCTCCCCACGGATACACCAGAAAGTAGAGAGGTTTTGATCTTAGAGATGAAACAGGAATATCCCTTCTCTAAGTTCCTTCTGTTTCCTAAGGATTATCCTGCACCGTCCAGTCCTGCCGTTTCGCTTTCCCTGTCTTCATCTCTCAGGACTTCATTATGTGGGCTGCGTTGATAACCCTTTCCCCGGCCGCGCCCTCTAAGGCCACTTGAGGCATTTCTTGGTACAGCCCTTTAGATGTTGTCTTTTCGAAATCGCCAAGGTCACACCTTTGACACCATCATTTCAAACATCTGTGCTGTGTTCTTTCTGACGCTGTTACCAGCATTTTCCCTTTTATCGCGTTCGACCTCTTTCTCTCCAGCTCCTATCCCTGTGCTTTTTCTTCTGTTTCCCATCCTTGACTTCTTCCGCTTCTTGGCATTTCAGAATGAGCGCTTGCCTTTCCCAACAATGGGTGGTGCTGACACAGGAGGCAAATGTGGAGTTTCTTTTCATCACATAGAAATGCATTCTTCTGTCTGACTTTCCCTAATCCATTTCAGTATAAATTTGTAGAGATAATATGCCACTAGATTTTCTTTAGATAGCCACAAAGGTAAAGAAGGGCATTTGCTATTATTCAATACTTCTTAGAAAAATTATATTTTTCAAGTCTAATTTAGGGATTTGGAAGTAAAACATTCTTAGTTAACAAATATTAATATGTCTGCTTTTATTACACATGCCCACACATATATACATATACATATACATGTATATACATGTATGTATATATGTGAATGTCAGTGTATATGAACACATAGACATATAGAAGGTTTGGTAGTTAGTTATGTAACATGCTTTTAAGAACTATTTTATAAAGGACACTCAATTAGCGAGATGGTTTTGTGGCATTCTAATCAATCATCCTAAAGCAGAATTACGAAAAGGTTTATGAATTCCCCACTATTTAAGATATAGAAATGTGTACATTAATGATAATATAATTTGCCAACTTTTATAAGTTAAGATGTGACAAAAAATGAGTTACAATTCACGGGACAGCACTAATCTTCACTTGTTACTTAACAAATTTCATTTAAAATTATGATACTTTATGGAAATAAAATAATATATAATTTGAGACTTTTACAACTTATGCAAAATGTCCACTAATATTATTCAGTGTAATCTCAAGGTAATTAAAGGCAGTGGGTAACATTGATTATATTTATAATTTAATATATCTTACTAAAATTCACATACGTTAAAATGACAACATTCACAATTTTGAAAACAAAATACAAGTGTGAGTATTAATTTAGGTGAACTCTTTAGATTACAAATAGACAAACATAAACCTAGGTACTATACCTCTAAACAGTCTGCCTAGTGCTTGAATTTCAGTATATAAAATGCAATAACTTGTATTTTGTATAATTTAAATAATAGTGTATTTATAAATGTCTTATGTCTGAATACTGCTTGTATGGTCTTTCATCTATTAAGACTATGAAAGTGTATGGTTGTTGCTGTGTATGAAAATTGAGTAATAGTAAAAGCAAATTATTAATAAATTGGATTCTAAAATGTGCACAGTTGAGATTAGAACATTGTACGTGTTGTATGTATACTCGGTACATATAATAGAGAGAACTGCTACTCTAAGTACAAGTGTTCTTCAGTATAAATAGAAAATCTTCATCTGAATTTTAACCATTTTATTGATGTTTATTGATTTTGAAAACTGGAAAATTTAAAGGCAAGAATAGTATGCCGGATCTTGTATTATGGACTAAGGTATGTTTTTAAATGATGTTCCATACACTACCTTAAAGATGGATCCTGTGCAGGTAATTTAACTCCACAGCCAAGGAAAGAAAGGACCCATAACTCTGTGTCATGAACCCTGTATCCCTCATGATAACCTGATACTGTCAATCTGAGGCGGAGTGACTATAAGGCAGTGTCAGTGCAACTCCATCTTTCATTTCTAAAGCCATCCTTCCCTCGATTCGAGCTGCATCACAGATTACAACAGAAACTGAAGCCTTCATAAGTAGTCCCTCTTTAGACAGGAGTATGTGAACTGTCCTTCTGGGAATATTTAACATCAAAATCCAATATACTCTTTCTCCCCTGTGGTTTGACTGTGACCAAATCTATACTGCTGAGTGTACTGACCACTGACTTTCAAACCTGCTTTGTTGCAGCTCATTCCAAAAAAAAAAAAAAAAAAAAAAAGCCAAAGGGAAAAAAAGCAATAAATTTAAAGTTTCCTCTAGTAGTGAAATTCAGTTCAAGATCCAAGGTTTTATCTCAAAAAGGGCGAGGCAGCCCTTTTTGAAATCATTTCTCATTTCTGTAGGGCGAGGCAGCCCTTTTTGAAATCATTTCGCATTTCTATAGGGTGAGGCAGCCAAGTGGCGAGATGAACATTCACTGACATTCTGAAATTAAATGTATATTCATATCCCTGCCAAAACACTTGCAAAATTAGAAAACGAAAGAAAATATATTTTGAGAAATTGTTAATTGCCACAATGAGATACATAAAACAAAGTGATCATACCTTCAGGTCATTTGGGAGCATTTGCTTATAGAACACTGTGTCCGTGGCACCATCCCAGATCTGATGGGGCTGACTTTAAATCTCAGACACCAAGGTTGTTCGTGATTGAGCCTACGAAAAAAAAAGAAAGTATCCTGTTACCTGTGGAAGCAGGTACTTCTTTCATAGGCAGGGGGATACATGTGCCAGGAGCATTCCACAGTGAAAACTAATTACATATTTCTAAGATCTTTTATATCATGAAGACTTTAAGAATGAAAGACTTGAGTTTTACATGCTATTTAATTATTTAAATATATAATGGAAAGCTTGAAAATTCAAAGAAAAAAAGACTTTTTCCCCCCCATTTTTGACAAAGGCAAAAATGTCATCTCACAAGTACAGACTTATCCATTTGTGGCATTAAGATTGGAAAGTCTTGATAAGATTTTTGGTAAGACTTCTAGCTCTGTCACTTATATGTGTGTGACATTGGAAAATTACCAAACTTGCTTGGGCTTCAATTTTTTTGATTAATTTTTATTGGCGTAGAGTATAGTTGATTTACAATGTTAGTTTCTGCTGTACAGCAAAGTGAGTCAGTTATACATATACATCTATCCACTCTTTTTAAGATTCTTTTCCCATTTAGGTCACCACAGAGTATTGAGTAGAGTTCCCTGTGCTATATAGCAGGTTCTTATTAGTTATCTATTTTATATACGGTAGTGTGTATATGTCAATCCCAATCTCCCAATTAATCCCCCCCCTTGGTAACCATAAGTTTATTTTCTACATCTGTGACTCTATTTCTGTTTTGTAAATAAGTTCATCTGTATCATTTTTTTAGATCCCACATATAAGTGATATCATATGATGTTTGTCTTTCTCTGTCTTACTTCACTCAGTATGACAATCTCTGGGTCCATCCACGTTGCTGCAAATGGCATTATTTCATTCTTTTTTATGGCTGAGTAATATTCCATTGTAGATATATACCATATCTTCTCTATCCATTCATCTGTCGATGGACATTTAGGTTGCTTCCGCGTCCTGGCTATTGTAAATAGTGAGGCAGTGAACATCGCGGTGCATGTATCTTTTCGAATCATGGTTTTCTCCAGATATATTGGGCTTCGTTTTTTAAAACTGTGTAGTGGATTATATAGCCTGTATGTTTTCCTTCCTCAGTAAGAGTGTACCAAACTCTCTCCAAAGAGAGGTCTCGCAGTTTAGATTGAATTATGGCAGACATAGTTTTTCTTGCTCTACATGCCTTCAAACAATTCTAGCTTTCTTTTTTTCCTGTGCTATAAAGTTGAGAAAGCAAGTACACACTTTCCAGACTCCCTTACATTTACATGTAAATATGTGTATAAATCTTCACCTCCATCCATATTTATATCTATATATCTATCCACTTACCTACTTGTCTAGCTACTTACGACTATGAGTTTACACAAATGCCTCCAATTCCAATCAAACTCGAGAGTGCATTCTAGCCTTCCCCCTTCTGTGGCCATGGGAGACTTCCATTTCATTACCCTCACTATATGTACGTAAATGCTCGCACCTCCTTATGTAACCAAACTCCTAACCACACAAGCTGCCCCCCAAGTCCCAGCAACCTCCTCAGCTCCATACCCACTGGCTCCAAATACCTTCTGCCTCTTCACCCCAAACTCCTTTTCAGCCTTGATCCCATCAGACCTGCCAGCCTCCTAAGCCTCAACTTCCCTCTCAGTCTGTTCACTTGGGCCCCACAGGACCCATCCACCTCCTGTGCCCTGACCACCCACTCTGGTCCAGCCCAGGCTTCCTCCCCATGCTGACTACATCCTCCACCCTAGTCCCATAAGCCTGACCAGATTCAGATGGAGGAAAGGATGGAGTCTTCAAGGGGTCACATTGCCACTTAACTAAAACAATATATAATCAGTAGTCGCATTTGAAGCTAAGTGTGGTCGTGTAAATGAGTATTGCTTAATATAATGGAAATATTATTTGGAGTTTCCAGAAATTCTACCTATAATGTGAGCATAAATACTTTCTTCAGGGTATCTTCCAACTGCCCTTTTAGATCCATTTCCACCTTTCTCCAGCCTGTTCTGTGAGCCAGAAATTTGACTTGTACAGGCTACCTCAGTGGGCTGGCTTTCATTCTTCCTCTTAGTTTCCATTTGACAATAAGAAGCCCTGATGAAGAAGAAGGAGAGCGTCATTCCCTTTCTTTTCCACAGTTCCTCTCTGTGCAGCTGCCTCTGGTCCATTGTGTCTCCTGACTGCGTGCACCTCCATCCATCCTAGCTATCCATCTCCCAACTTTCTCCAAGCATCTCTCTCCTGCATTTCAAGAGCTGTTCATCCCCTTCATGCTTTCAGGTGTAAGAACAGGAAGAACTCTGCTTTACAAATCCTGGGAGGTGAAACTTTAGTTTGTGTTTTACCTAAACCCTTCCCACACATTTGTTAAGTTCCTTTAATAAATCCACCTGTGATTATCCTAATGTGAGAGTATCACTGCCCCTGCTGGGACTCTTACTGATACTTTAATTGGTATCAATGTGCCCACCCAAAACAAACCATCAAAATAGGGTTACCCGGTTGGGTTGTTCATGTATTAGAGAAGAACAGGGATAGCCTGTTTGCTGAGGGGATACGGCTAATGCATAAACGCAGGCGGCATCAAGTTTTCTGAAGTTATTACAGGTCTTAGCATACGGTGTACTGCTCTGGAACAGTTGCCATGGAGCAACAGTGGTGATAAACACTATGTAATCACTTTGCTTCTTACTGTAGCCCTAGAGACAATTATAAGGGAAAAAGAAGAATTAATATCTATAAATACACAATTAAGAGTAAATGGTAACACAAAAGACCAATGACGACTTTGTAATCAGAGGTCATTTGGGACTGGAGACCAAGCCTAGGGCATGATGATAAACTGGCAAAATCCCATGAAAGCCACTTATGGTAAGGGTGCCACTTATGCTACGGTAAGTGCATTGGCAGGAAGGGAGTGAGCTTCAGAGATACGGGGTCGGGGCATTTGAGAAGATAGCAATGTGTAGAATTGGATCCTCCAGATTTCCCTCAAATTCTTTCACTGGCAGAGACAGCCCTGTCACTCCCTCTCTAGTCTGAATCACCCACCATTTGCACAGAAGCCTTTCAGTCATGACACTTGGGGCACCTGCTTCATAAGCTGGTACCATTTCTCCTCAGGTCCCATCCCCAACACGTACCATCTTCTTTTTTCAGGCCCCTAATGAAATGTAGATGCTAAAAGAGTCTAGACAGAGTTGTGCAAGGTCTTCTTTAAAGAGAGATACACTCTATACTCAAGGAGTTTTAAGATAATATCAATATCATTATATACTGAGTGGACATCCACTCAGAGTTAAAGATTTACCATGTGGTACTCAATCTTTTGGGCATGGCATTATGACCTAGTAGTGTGGCTAATTAAACTCTTGACTCAATGCGTATAATCAACATGGTTAAATGGAAAGACTTTCCTGTTTTTTGCTTTTTTTTTTTTGAAGGAAAAAATAAAGAGAATCAGGGAGATAGAAATACTGGAATGGGCCTATTCGCTGAAACTCATTCACCCATCCACCAACTACACTTAGAAGATTTGGTAGATACTCCATTAGATTTTTTTTTTTTTTTAAGACAAAGTCATGTTGACCTTATACGGACCTTCACTTCATGAAGATCTGTTTCAGATCTTTTATAAATTTATTTATTTATTTATTTTTGGCTGTGTTGGGACTTTGCTTCTGTGCGAGGGCTTTCTCCAGTTGCGGCGAGCGGGGGGCACTCTTCATCGCGGTTCTCGGGCCTCTCACTGTCACGGCCTCTCTTCGTTGCGGAGCACAGGCTCCGGACGCGCAGGCTCAGTAGTTGTGGCTCATGGGCCCAGCCGCTCCGTGGCATGTGGGATCTTCCCGGACCGGGGCATGAACCCGCGTCCCCTGCATCGGCAGGCGGACTCTCAACCACTGCTCCACCAGGGAAGCCCCTCTATTAGAGTTTTTAAATGCAACGGTAAGAGACGGTCTTTGAAGAGATTTCTGATAGTTATCCTCTGTGGGCTTAAGAGGATTGAAAGAGATTCTGTCATACAAATGGGTTTTCTGACTTCAGTCAGAATAAAGGATATCAGAATGATAGGAAGGGCCAGTGGAAAGACCTGGAACAGCTCTGACCTCAGCAAGACCTGGTTTCTGGAGGAGTTGGAGAAAGTAGTGTCACGTAAAAAGTGTGAAAGGTGAACAGATATTGATTCCTTTTACATCCCCATTTTGTGGGTCTGTTTGTCAAGGGCCAAAGATAAATGAGCCTTGGATAGTGACCAGAACTTTGTGAACTCTGAATTATTGGGAATTGTAGTGGTATTTCTAGAACAGTTAAGATTAGTAAAGAACTGCCAGTCTCCCTAGTATTTATCCCCCCTTACAAGAAACAGCCAGATGCAGCCAATATACAAACATGCCTCCCAAACCAATCACATGCTCTGAGGCCCCTTTTAAATGAGTCCATTTCCATCTTCACCGCCAGCAACCTCCACTCAAAGCTCATCTGATGACTCCCTTGTGCTCACTGTAAGGCTTTCTGACTCTTCTGCCCGCCTTTGAGTCCGTTACGGTGGCTGTGTCTTGCGGTAGCAAACTCTCAAATGGCTCAATTTGCTCTCATTCAGAAGGTCTTTGTCCGCATGTTTCCCAGAGGCTCCAAGACAAGGTTTTCCCTTCTCTTTGCTGCTGACTTCAGCCTCCAACCCGGTGGGGGACCCATGAGGCCCCTTGTGCCTGGACTCGTGGCTTGATGAGTCCATCCCGAAGTGGCAAATCAGCAGCAAGTCTAACTCTGCACTTTGCATTCAGCTCCTCAGTTATTTATTCTCAGTTTTATTTCTGGATTTCGCTTTGTGGTTTTTGTCGGGCACCCTTGTAGGAATCAGGCCATCTCTTTTCATCCCCTTTGGTTCTCTTGTGTGCTTCCATTTTGCATTTGCTGGGTAAACACGTTGTTTGTTGTAAGGAGAAGCACACAGCCTGGTAGGTGCTACACTTTCCACACTAGTTAACTCCTCCCAATTTTGCTCCACTTCTTCCTCAGAGTAAACATGCAACACAGGTGGTAACTATTGCAATAATCCACGGTTTCACTATCTCCCAGCCCTTACATACAAATTTCGGACCCTTCACTAAACACGTCCCTTCTTATTCTCTAATACCACCTTAGTAAATTTAATAGGGTATGGTGGGCAGAATAATGCCCCCCAAGGATGTCCATGTCCTAATAAAAGGGTAATTAAGGTTGCACAGAGAATTAAGGCCGCTTACCAGCTGACTTTAAAATACAGAGGTTAGCCTGCATTATCCAGGTGGACCCAATTTATTTACAAGCATCCTTAAAAGTAAGAGAGGGAGTCGGAAGAGATTCAAAGCGAGACACAACCAAGGACGAACAAAGAGATGCAGCGTTGCTTACTTTGAAGATGGCGGAAGGGGACCAGTTGCCGAGGAATGTGGGCAGCCTCCACAAGCTGGAAAAGGTAAGGAAACATTCTCCATTGGAGCCCTCAGAACAGAATGCCACCCTGCTGATTTCTAGCCTTGATTTTTTAGTTTGGTGAGACCACTGTCAGACTTCTAAGCTATAGAACTGTAGGAAGTTTGAGTCGTTTTATGCTACTAAGTTTGTTACAGAAGAAATAGCAAACTAATACATAGGGACTCACTTTACGAATGAAAATTGTAAAATTAAGTGCACACCAGATGGACTGTTTTTCTGAGGTTCCAGAGAACTTCTCCCTTCATATTCAAGTTTTGTTTGCCATGTATATATATATGGTTTCCTTCTCCGTTATATTTGATTAGTACCCTACATAAAGATTGGCCCTATATCGGACATTCTATAGTTAAAAATTTTACTAATGTAGAAAAAAATGTTGGAACAAAACCTATTATGGTTGAGATAGAGCCTACCAAATCTTTACCCAGACTTTCTCAATATCTCTTGCTTTTCTCAGAAGAAAAGAAAAACTTCAACCATATCGTTGAAGGTCTTAGAGCCAAAGGATATGTCATACCCTCCACTAACCCTCATAACGCTTTCAGCCCCTTAGTATTAAAAAAAATTGACTCAATAGCTATCAAAATATTGTTATCTCTTTAATTCTCAGTAGTATCTATCAATTTCAATATTTTTCCGAAAGGGCTATTTTACTAAGACAACAAAGAGAAGCTTTGCAGCTAAGTCAAGGATGAAGCTATCATAGGCAATGCTTTTGATAATGGTTCTTACAAAGTAGAGTTACCTGAGGTTAAATCATCACAGCTGTTAGAGCTTAATACTTTTACTAGAGCTTGTCAACTAGTGACCAGAAAAAGTATATACGAAGAGCAGGTATGCTTTCGGAGGATTGTTTGACCTTGGGATGCTCTGATAACAAAGGGGGCTTCTCATCTCTGCTGGAATCCCTCTCAGAAATGTGCAACAAGTTAAGGAACTTTTAGATACACTTCTCATTCCTAGAGGGGTAGGTAGTGTAAAGGTTGAGTCTCGTGAAGAAAGAGATACTCTAGAAGCTAAGGAAGTGCTTGAGCAGATAATTATGCCAAATTTCAACCTTAAACAAGGCTATGATCCAACCTAAAATCCCAAAGGATAAATCTCCGAAGGGATTTGAAAAGGACATTAAAATATCTCAATATTTAGCCCCTGATTCAGGAAAAGGAAGAATGGAAAAAATCTGGTTGTCATCTTCACTCAGATAATCTCTAATATCACCAAGTCAGATGCTTGGTGTTTATCCCTCCCAAATTCATAGATTGAAGTGCTTATGAACCCACCACCCCCTAACATATTCTTATTTAGAGAAAGAACTTTATTTAGAGATAGGGTCTTGACAGAGGTAATCAAGTTAAAATGATGTCATTGGCCCTAATTCAGTATGACTGTCGTCCTCATAAGAAGAGGAAATTTGGACACACACACACAACACTATTTGAAGAGACAAAGGTAGGTGTCTACCATCTACAGCCAAGGAGAGAGGCCTGGAACAGTTCTTCCCTCGCAGCCTCGGAAGGAATTAACCCTGCCAAAGACTCAGTCTCAGACTTCCACCCTGCAGAGCTGTCAGATAATCGGTTTCTGTTGTTTGAGGCACTCAGATTGTGGAACTATGTTAGGGCAGCCCTCACAAGCTAGTGCAGTGACTCCACAGGATTTCAAATGGATATTAGCTAAATTTCTCCATGAAACTGCCTATTAGGGTACAAATTGGTTGCTCTCTTAATGCGACTTTGGTGGGGGAACTTTAAAAAGGCAGTGAGGTTATTTTGGGGTATGTGTCACCTGTCAAAAAGATAATTCTTGAAAAACTGTAAAACTGAGACATTGTCGGAAACCAAAGCCTCAAGGATACTGTGGACACCTTCAGATAGAGACTGTCTGCCTTCCAACCTTCAAAGGGTTTGTATGCTTGTATTTATTGCATGTCAGTTTTCAGATGGATTAAAGGATTTCCTTTTAGAAAACCTACGGCCCTGAGTGACATCAGTAGCACGACAGAGTGAGGTGCTCTCTTGGTCTCTTCCCTTCAGTGTACAACCAGTCAAACAACCACAAGGCAACAAACGTACCTCTGCCAGCACACCGGGACGCTGGAGAGTCCCACACACCTATGTGTCTAAGGAGGGTGGGCTGGACCCCATCGGGGAGATGGGGCCAGGGGCACAGTGGAGGCAGTGCCTGTGACCCCCAGCCTCCAGCTGGGGCAGCTGAGCCCCAGCCCCAGAGAGCCTGGGGACAGCCGGGGAGGTGACACTCTTGACCCTGGCCCCCGGATCACGGCAGCACCTGAAGCCCTGGGGATCGGGCAATGGAAGCACTGTGGCCTGCGACCCTGTCCCTTCAGCATGGCGGCGCCTATGACTCCGGCCCCCTGTCCCCCATCTGCAGCAACGGAGCCCACAGAGTTTACAGCTCTGGAGATAGCAGAGGCGCCCAAGCATACCCGGCTCCCTTCTCCCCTCCCCTCCTTCCCCTGTGTTTTAGAGTTTGGGACGCAGAGGGTCCCAGACGCTGCAGAAGAGCCCACCATCCTGGAGCTGCGGGAGGCAGTGCCAGTGACCCCCAAAGGCAAAGAAGCAATAGCAGGGGTGCAGGGTGACGCTTCTGACCGAGGCAGTGGAGGGTGGGAAGTGCCAGTGCTCCAGTAAAATCAGACGCGGGTCAGGCAAGAGAAACCAAAAAAAAAAGCTTGTGCTCTAGCGCCACCCACTGGAAAATAAAAGAAAGGCCTCTAATTTCTAACGAATGAAAATCGAGCAGAAAGGTCTTAGCTCTTTCAAATGCACCTGCGGACAAGCAATTGCTCGGGCACCATGAACAGCTGAAGAACCACGCTAACACTAAACCACAAAATGATAATGACAACTCTCCAGAAACCAAACTTAAAGTCACAGAATATTGCGATCTGAGAGAGAATTCCGAAGAGCTGTCGTGAAGAAACCCAATGATCTACAAGAAAAGCCACAAGGGTAGTTCATTGAGCTCAGGAATAAAATGAATGAACAGAGAAATCCTTTACCAGAAAGTATTTGGTAAAGGATACTTTACCAAAGAGATTGAAACTCTAAAAAAAAACCAAGAAGTTCCAGAGCTGAAGAATTCAACAAATGAGATGAAGAACGTATTACAAAGCATTGGAAATAGAGCAGAATATGGAAGAGAGAATTAGCTTAATGATAGAAATCTAGAAATGATACAAGTATAAGAAGAAAGAGAAATAAGATAATTTTCAAAACGAGGAAATTCTATGAGAGCTATCTGAGTCTTTTAGCTAAAGAACAGCTAAAGCATTACAGTAATGGGTATCCCAGAGGAGAAGAAACGGAGAAGTGAGCAGAGAGTTTATTAAAGGAATAACAACTGAGAACTTCCCAAACTTGGGAAGGAACCAGATATACAGGTCCGTGAAGTTAAGAGGCCAACTAATTACCTCAACGCAAAAAGACCTTTGCCAAGACACGTTATATTATAGCTGTCAAATTTAATAACAAAGAATTTTAAAAACAGGGAAAAACGGATGGTAACCTACAAAGGAACCCCCATTAGACCATCAGCAGATTTCTCAGCAGAAACTCTACGGGCCAGGAGGGAGTGGAATGACAGCCCTCCAAATACTGAAAGATAAAAACTGTCAGCCAAGAACACTGTATCTAACAAAGTTATTATTCAGATATGAAGGAGAAATACTTTCCTAGACAACAGCAACAGAAAGCTGCAGGAGTTCATCGACACTAGACCTACCTTACAAGAGATGTTGGAAAGAGCTATTCAACCAGAAACAAAAAGCCGAAAGTAAAACTTTGCATAAGGTGATAAAGAGTTGCAATTTTCTTTTTATCCAAATAGATTTTAAATACTGTTATAGCATGACTAAGAGGGAAAAAGTGAAAAAATAACTATAGCCACTTCAATTTGGTTAAAAAAAAAATTGCAACGTAAAAAGGGATAATCTCAGACAACAAAACACAATAGAGGAAGGGGAAAAGGCTGGAACCCATAAAGGTCAACGAAGAGAAGGTAGTATTGGCACAAAAAGGACTATTTTATCTATGAGACATTCTATGTAAACCTCATGGTAACCACACAACATCAATCTAAAGCAGTGATACAAAACATTAAAAAGAGGAAACAGAAAAGCATAGTAACCACCAAACCAAAATGGCAGACAGAAACACAAGGACAAAGAGATAATGGAGATATTGAGCCATCAGAAAACAAAAGGTAAAAAAGCAGTACTAAGTCCTCATCTGTAAATAATGACCCTAAGTGTAAATGGGCTGAATTCACCAATCAAAACACATACGGCTTCTATGTACAGACAAGTCTCAGAATACTGTTCCTTAAGTGCTAAGGTGTTGGTCTAAGGCGAACAGGACCAGATCCTGGTCACAAAGAAAACAGTATCAGGTAGAGGTACATGGGGATCCAGAAGAAATTGTTAATGGAAATTTTCATGACACCAGGTCAGAAGCAATGCCTTACGTCACCTGGGTTACATATCTGAATTTCTGTTACTCTTTTCCAGGTAGTAAGTATTGGCCCATTGCCTCATGAAAGGTGTTGATTTCAAAATTAGAATTAATTTTGATTAATAATAAAATATAGCATTTTCACTAATAGAATACAATTAATATATTATGCTGATAAAATATATTTATCTGTTCTTTTTCTGAGAGAGAGGGACACTACAAAATCATAGATTGATTTGTTTAAGGTTATTTGTCCGCATAAGTCATTTCCAAATGGAAATTTCTTTAGCTACGGAAATTTACTCTACAAAAAAATTTCTTTAGCTATAATTAGATGGGGGTCCGAAAATGAATGGCACAATCCAGCAGTTGGTAAGATTGAGGGCAGTGACTACTGTTTGGGATAATCTAAGAATGGCATTGGAATAATTACATTCTGACCTAAGAATGGTAATAAGAAAGGATAAAACTGGGTCCAGTTCATGAGTCTCTTGTGATATTTTGCCATGTTTGTGTGCAGCAAGGCAGAGTTTAGTATGAGAGGTAACATCCTTATTTGTAGGCTTTAGTTATTAATTCATAAGGGCATAACTGATTTTTCCCCAAGTGAGCAGGCCATGCAGCCATGAGGGCTTTAGGTAGTATGGACATTTTAACAATGTTAACTCTTCCAATTTATGAACACGAATTATCTTTCCATTTATTACGTTTTCTTCAGTTCTTTTCAAAAGTGACATAGTTTTAAGTGTACAAGTGTTTCGCCTCCTTGGTTAAATTTATTCCTAGGTATTTTATTCTGGGTTTTTGGTGGGGTTTTTTTGCGATTGTAAATGGGATTGTTTTCTTAATTTCTTTTTTTGCTAGCTTATTGTTAATGTATAGAAATGCAACAGATTTTTGTGTGTTGATTTTGTATCCAGCAACTTTACTGTATGCATTTATTATTAGTATTATTTTTTTGGTGGGGTCTTTAGGGTTTTCTGTATTTAATCATATCATCTGTAAATAGTGACAGTATTACTTCTTCTTTTCTAATTTGGATGCCTTTTAAGTCGTCTTCTTACCTAATTGCTCTGGCTAAAACTTCCAATATTACATTGAATAAGAGTGCAAAGAGTGGGCATCTTTGTCTTGTTCCTAATCTTAGATAACTTTCAGTAGGCCAAAATATCTAACACATGGTTTGTCTTCTTCCTTCCTTCCTTCCTTCCTTGCTTTATTGCTTTCTTTTGTTGAAATATAGTTGATTTACAGTGTTTTGTTAGTTTCAGGTGTACGGCAAAGGGATTCAGTTATACATATATATATTTATTCTTTTTCAGATTGTTTTCCTTTATAGATTATTACAAGATACTGAATATAGTTCCCTCTGCTATACAGTAGGACCTGTTGTTTACTTTATATATAGTAGTTTGTATCTGTTTAACATGTAGCTTTCTTAATCTTGACTTAAAAACAAAGAAGTAAACAGAACAACCAAAAAAAAAAAAAAAGGAAAAAACCCCAAAATATAAACAGAAATTCTTGAACAATACACAGAAAGTAGGCACAGAGGAGAAAATTGAGCTAAAACTTGCCATTGCCTACAATCCCAGTTAAGTTTAGATGGATCATGGAAAATCCAGGTTTACATAATACATGCAATTAAAGTTAACTAAAATTATTTTAAGGGCTTTTTAATGTGCTAAAGAATTTTAAGGGAGGTTGGATGCTGTGCATAGGACATTGTGGATGTAGATACATTAAGAAAATTATGCATAGTAATTTTAGAGTTCCTATAATAAACACCACCTCTTTTCCCACAAATTTCAGTGATGTTTGCACATTCAAAAATCATTTGTAAGCAGACATGATGATGAATAATTACTGAATGGGGATGACTTGAACTTTAGTTACTCTACAAAAAAATACCTCATTGATCAGGAAGGTGTGATGATACACTGAAATAAATTGCTTGCAGGTAGGACTTCAGAGCCAAAAATAACCACATTAATGTGATCTCCTCCAAATTGTCCAGATCTTGGGGAGTGTGTTGGCATTTTCAGATAGTAAAATAAGGATGTGATACATCTTTTATGAACTGGTCAGGGGTGGGCGGGCTAGGAAACACAGCCAGTACATGGGTTGCATTTGCATCTTTCTCTTATCAACCACTCATACCTCAGACCAAGTTACCTTTCTTTCTTAACCAGACCAGCCCATTCGCTTCATAACTATTCCCATGTACTTCTCTCTTCCTCTAATCCAGAGTTTGGCAAACTACAGCCTGAAATCCCACCCACCTATTATTACAAATAAAGTTTAACTGGACTATGGCCACATGCATTTATTTATAGATTCGCTATGACGGCTTTCCTACTTCAAAAGCAGAGCTAGGTAGTTATGAGAGAGACCCTGTGGCCCAGAAAAGTCCTAACAAATGTATTATCTTGCCCTTCGCAAAAAGTGTTTGCAAACCCTTGCTCTAATCATTAGCGTTTCTGTAGTAGAGGTGATGTATTAAAATGTAAATTTGATACGCTCCCTACTGGATCATCCTTGTTCAAGGCTTTCCACCACTCTTTGGAGAAACAATAAAATGTTCAGTGTGGTCTCCAGGCTCTCTGGGCCTCTTCAGGATCCTGTTGCCCAATTCAATTCACACACGGATTGTTCTCAGAAGGGCCTTCTGTGAAGTCCTCACATGTGCATGCTTGTTACTGTTGATCAGTTTTCTTTCTGTCTTCAGTTGGTTGGTTCTCTTTCATTATCGGAATTCAGCTAAAATTTCCTTCCTTTGAAAACACCTTCCCCTGATTCACCAGATGTGGGTTGGTCTCTTGGTATATATTAAGTAGAACCGTATACTTCTCCAACATGGCATTTATTATAATCACAAATATTGGGATGTGTAGCGTGTATCTCCTCCACAAGAAATGAAAATTCTTTAGAGGAGAAATGAGAACAGAGATTTTTGTTTGCTCAGTTCTTAGAATGGTGCCTTGTAAATAGTCAAGTCTGAATACATGGTGTTGAGTACATGATTGATTTTTGTACCTCTCACCACTTCTATCCTTGGATATAATATGTGCTCAGGAGATATTAACTGAATGAAAGAAAAAGCTTTTTTTAAAAAATTTTATTTACTTTTTTATACAGCAGGTTCTTATTAGTTATCCGTTTTACACGTATTAGTGTATACGTGTCAATCCCAATCTCCCAATTCATCCCACCAACACCCCCCCACCCCAGCTTCCCCTCCTTGGTGTCCATACGTTTGTTCTCTCATCTGTGTCTCTATTTCTGCCTTGCAGACCGGTTCATCTGTACCATTTTTCTAGGTTCCCCGTATAGGCATTAGTATACGATATTTGTTTTTCTCTTTCTGACTTACTTCACTCTGAAAAAGCTTTTTATAATGAGCTTTTTTTGAACTATACCAACAGAGAAGTCTGCAAACAAGTGTGTAGCTTGATGAATTATTACAAAGTGATCACAGTGGTGTAACTACAGCCCAGATCAGAAAGTGAAATTGTACCAGCACTCCAGATGCCTCCTTAATTTCCCTCCCAATCGATAACACCTCCTCCAAAGAACCACTATCATAACCTGCATTAACATAGGTCCATTTTGCTTGGTTTTTTAAATTTTTAATTTTTTATACAAGTTTTAAAGGTTACACTCCATTTACAGTTATTACAAAATGTTGGCTATAGTCCCTGTGTTGTGCAGTACATCCTTGTAGCCTGTCTTACACCCGATAGTTTATACCTCTCCCTCTCCCACCCCTATATGGCCCCTTCCCGCCCCAGTAACATTTTGCTTGTTTTTAAACTTTACGTAAGTGGAAGCTTGCAAAATGCATTCTTTTGTATCTGGCATTTTTACTTAATATTATACTTGTGAGATTTCTTCGTGTGATAGCTAACATAGTAGTTCATTCATTTTAGTTGCAATAAATTATTCAGGTGTGGGATATAACAACATCTATATATTCCTTCAACTGTTGATGAAAGCTTGTACAGTCCCAGTTTATCACCCACCAAAACTGCTTCTAGGAACATTCTTAAATATAAATTCTGAAGCATGTGTGTGTGAGTTTAGGTGGGTATATTTCTGGGATTGTTACAGGATACACACACATTTGAAATTTAGCAGACATGTCAGTTTTTGAAACAGATGATACTAATTTTCGTTCTCACAGCGTTAGATGAGAGTTCCAGCTTTTCCACGTTTTTGGCGGCACTTGTCATGTTCACTATTTACAACTTTTAGCTATCCACGTGGGTTGCAGTAGAATGGTATTGTAAATTTGGTCTGTATTTCCTGATTATTAATGAGGTTCAACACATATCCATGATTAATTGCAAGCAAGAAAAACTTATTTGGATGTGCAAAAAAAAAAAAAATGTATATATACCAATTCTGTGTAGTCCAACAAGTTAGGCTTGTAGAATAACACTATGAGCTAAGACTTTGCCACTTTTCCAGAACTAAGAATTTAGAATCTTTTGCTTTCTCCGCAAACGCATCCTTTCTTTAATAAGGGTCCATCTTTTGGTATCCTCAGATGATTTGTTTGGAAGGATATCTGACAAAATTTCAAACTACTTTCTCCACAGTTATTTTCACTATCACTTTATATTTGTGGTCCTCTACAAATGAGAGTGATTATTGGTATTTTAAGACTGGTTTCTGATTTAGAGTCAATGACAATCAGGCATTCTCTTCATGAAGTAGGAGGTAAAGAATGACAGTTAAATAGAAAAACGGCACTTGTTGAAAGATACATAGCTATTTTGAGTGAACAAAACAGTTTTGAATTTGGAAATACAGTACCAACCATTTATTGAAACTTGTTTCAGGTATACATATGTGCTTAAGTGAAAGACCAAGTAATACTCCTTTGAGGAATATGTACACTATTTTGAAATAAAATCTGGAGATGTAATAACTGTCAACTTTTTCTTGCTCATCTGCCCTGAAAGAACTCATGTAGATTTACCCTTTGCAAGCAATATAAACCTTATTGACTACTTTCCCTGCTGCAATGGCCTTTCACAGTCTTAGAAATATGTCCGTATTACTCAAAGTATTGAGCTTTATCCTGTCATCCGTAAAACAGAAGGTAAATGTGGTCTTTTATCTATTTTACCTTTAAAGAAATTTTTTTCTTGAATTTCATGGACCTTTTGGAAGTTTATTTTCTCCTCATTACATTTCTGAGAATTTTCAGAGCCTCTAGGGAAATTTTAGTTATGTATGCTGAGTGTTTTGTGACATGTTATAAAATGTACCTAAAAGGAATGATATTTTTTTCAGTACGAGGGAGATTAGATAGATAGATAAAATATGTCTAAATATATCTAATATCTATATGTTAGACTTTAAAATAAGTCTGAACAGGAATAAAGATGCAGACATAGAGGATGGATTTGAGGACACAGGGAGGGGGAAAGGTAAGCTGGGATGAAATGAGAGAGTGGCCTGGACATATATACACTACCAAACGTAAAACAGATAGGGAGTGGGAAGCAGCTGCATAGCAAAGGGAGATCAGCTCAGTGCTCTGTGACCACCTAGAGGGGTGGGATAGGGAGGGTGGGAGGGAGACGCAAGAGGGAGGAGATATGGGGGTATATGTATATGTATAGCTGATTCATTTTGTTATAAAGCAGAAACTAACACACCACCGTAAAGCAATTATACTCCAATAAAGATGTTTTTTAAAAAAAGAGTGGATATATGTATATGTATAACTCGTTCACTTTGCTGTACAGCAGAAAGTAATGCAAGATTGTAACTCAATTACACTCCAATAAAAATTAATTTTAAAAATAAATTAATTAATTAAATAAGTCTGAAAATTCATCCCTGAATTCTCATCAATCAGTATGGGTTATTAGCAGGCACTCAAAAAAATGTGATATTTAAATGAATTAAAGAGTGGAGAAAATGAACAAATAACCCTGTGATTTAATCACCAAAACCCCACAGAGAAGCCAGCTGTCATTCTTGTTCCTTGATCACTACCAGGAAAATGACCAGTGCTGAAACAGTACAGGTCCTTAATTTATTCTTTATTCATTCAGTAGTTTTCTGCTTATATTAATTATAGGAGCACAATGGTGGGACTTTTTTTAGCTGCCTCACTTGCTCTCAGCCTTCCTCTCAAATTAGCCATAATTGCAGTGAACGCTTCTAGTCAGCCTTTCTGTGCCACATCCCAGCCTACAGGGCACGTGTTTCTGCTTTCTGTTTCAGGGCCTTCTCTAAACTACTGGAGCCACTCAGTTCTCATACAAGTGAGGTGCTAACAGCCCCTTGGCAAGCCATCCACTCAGGAGACAAGAGTGGATGGATATGCACCCCCATCTTCCGCGCATCAGATGGACAAATCTTGGGCACCTGTTCTGCTCCTTAAAATGCCTCGGTGTAGCTGAGTCCTTTTTGCCCATTGCAGCAACTCAATAATTATCCCTTTCAGTGACTTTTCCTTTTTCACTCGCTCATCTCTTATTTCTTGGAAATCTCAACTGCATCCAAATCCATGTCTTTAGCTCTGCTTCTTTGAGGATACAGTTTAAAATATTTGGGACTGGAGGTGGCCCTAGAAAGCAGAGCCTCAAGATGGTATGGAAATGGATCACTTACCCACACCAAGGTGGCACCAACCCCACTGTTAGTCGTCAGTGTAGTACTGGTAACCCTCAGGCTGCCACAGCATCACACAAATTAAAATAATCATCTGAAGTGGTTTGCGATAAAATACAGGTTAAAATCAAAGCTTTGGCTTTTTCAGTAGTTCTAGAAATTGACACATTTTTATAATTGAAATGGTAAAGACAGCTGGCTTTGTTAAATGCCTTGGAAGCCTTAAAGCGAGGAAATGACAGACCCAGGTCATCGAACTCTTAAATTGGAAAGTGCTGTAAAAATCACAAAGCCTCCACAGTAGCATTTAAAGAAATCACTGTCTTCTATATCTGGAGGGCAGACTTTGCAGAAACTCAGGCCCAGAATTTCATTGTAAATGAGGTTAAGCCAACAAAGGAAATGGAATGTACAGTCTTCTATGCTAAATTCGGGGCCTTAAAGAGAAGACTGGTTCGCTGAGGGATGCGATGAGAGTATTTGGGTGGGTGTACCTGATGACCTTGAACATGCAGATCTTCTTGAGTGCTTTGGGCCGAAAGGCCCTTTACTAGAGGATGGTGGTTCCTCTCGACTGTTAACTCCCTAAATCTCTCCTTTTTGTGCCAAGCCAATAAAAGAATAGGCTTAGACCGCCTCCCCCCACAAAGGAAGTGTAGTCCCTGACTCAAGGAAATAGTTTGGCCAGTGAAATAAAATTACTGACGGGCCGGGATAATGAATACCAGCAGGAAAAGGCAAACGCAGATGAGTCTTCCTTGACGGTGATGGACAGAGTGTGGAGTATAATATAAGGATGGTTTGTTACCATGGGAACAGGTTATCATCACTTAGGATTTAATATCCTGTTAAGTTACACCTACAGTCTGTCCTATTGTACTTCTGTGATTACTGCTTAAAACTGGGAGTCAGTAATGCCTGTGTAAATGAAGTGGGAATGCTAGAACTTACTTGGAAGGGTATTGAAGAAGAAATCAGGAGGGTTGTTTGAATGTTAGAAATGCTGTTCTATAGAGAGACCAGAAAATCCATCCTCTGATGTATTCTCTTGAGGATACACCCATCTCACTAAGGTAGAGGTCAGCAAGCTATGGCCCTGTACCAAACCTGGGAGGTGGCCTCTTTTGGTATGTCTGTGAGCTAGAAATATTTTTATACTTCTAAAAGGTCGTAAAAAATAAGAGAAAAAATATTTGACTGTATGTGACCTGCAAACCCTAAAATATTTACTGTGTATCTCTTTGCGTAAAGTTTGCTGACCCGTGCATAAAAGCACTAAAGGATGTATTGCATTCTTGATTAAATTCAGTCATTGTTCTCTGTTGGCTGGAGTTTATATTAGTTTTTGGCTACAGCCAAAAACTGGGCTCCCTAGTATCAACGAGACAGATCAGTTTCCAAAACAGCAGCGGCAATGTGGGAGCACTTAACTGTCAAAAACAAGATGGATGTCACTGATAAAACGTCCAGCAAGAGTGGCAACCAGGGTAGGGTGCTTTAACCCAGAGGGATCTGTCAAGATGGTGGTGTTACCAGGAGTGACACAGACCTCAGAATAGGGTCTTGACTGACTTGTGTAACCAAAATACATCGATGGCATGTAAACAAGAAGCTGATATCAGCATTAGAAAGGAAAATGGCCATTCTTCACTCAGTTTCTAGAATGCAATCAATTCTCAAACTGAGAGCACATAGGTGGGAAGGGGAAGTAGTTCTTTTGAGGAAGTCCCCTGCAGTTCTACCACAAGCAGGCACGATAAACATTCCTCCCAAATCTCACATCTCCCCAGAGTGAGCTCTACTTCGTTACCTAAGCACCTACTTCCTAGACAAGGAAAACACTCAGACCTTTTCAGACGTCTTGAATTTGGAACCTGAGCCGACACTAACACTAGAAGCTCTGCCGTGGCTTCGTGGGCTTACAGTTGGAGCGGGGTTTTCGTGATGTGAATACCATTCTACCCCACATCTACCTTACAGTGGGTCCAGTGGCCCTTCAGACCCCAAACTGTGGTTATTTCTCTTGTCCCCAAGTTTAGTCAGAGTGCATAAAAATGTGCAATCCTATGACAGACTAACCAGGAAGTTTGTTTAAAAGTGACCTGATCCGTGCGCATAGGATGTCTTTCCATTTATTTGTCTTCTAAAATTTATTTAAACACAATTTTATAATTTTTAGTCTACAAGTCTTGCATTTCTTTGGTTAAATTTATACCTAAATATTTTATTTTTTAATGCTATTGCATATGGAATTGTGTTCTTAATTTTATTTCCAGAATGTTCATTGCCAGTGTACAGTTGATATTTGTATAGAGAGCTTGCATGCTACTGCTTGCTTATTCCTTCTAGAAACCTCAATTTTTGGTAGATTCCTGAGGATTTCCTATATACAGGATACTGTCATATATAGGTGGAGAGAGCTTTACTTTTTCTTTACCAGTCTGGATAACATCTATTTCTTTTGCTTGCCTAATTTTCCTAGTAGAACCTCCAGTACAATGTTAAATAGAAGTAGCAAGAATGAACATCTTCTTACTATTCCTGATCTTAGGAGGTGAACATTCAGTTTTTCACCGTTTAGTATGATATACATTGTGATTTTTCATAGATGCAGTTTTTCATGTTGAGGAAATTCCTTTCTATTCCTAGTATTTGGGTATTTTTTAATCAATAAAGTGTTTGTATTCTGTCCAGTGTTTTTCTACATCTTTTGAGGCGGTCTTATGTTTTTCTCCATTCTATTAATATTAATTCTATTAACTGATTTTTCAGTTGTAAAACCAATCTTGCATTCCTGGGATATATGCTGGTCGACAATAGTATGTATTTTTTCTTTATGTTGTTGGACTTTATTTGCTAGTATTTCACTGAGGAATTTTGAATCTATACTCATAAGGTATATTGGTCTGTAGTTTTCTTCTGTTATGATATCTTTATCTGGTTTTGGTATTGGGGTGATACTAGCCTCATAGAATGTGTTGGAAAGTGTTTTCTCCCCTTTTTTGTGGAAAAGATTGTGTAAAATCAGTGTTAATTCTTGTTTAAATGTTTGATAGGATCCTCCAGTATAAAAAATCATCAGGGGGGCTTCCCTGGTGGCGCGGTGGTTGGGGGTCCGCCTGCCGGTGCAGGGGGCGTGGGTTCGTGCCCCGGTCCGGGAGGATCCCACGTGCCACGGAGCAGCTGGGCCCGTGGACCGTGGCCGCTGAGCCTGCGCGTCTGGAGCCTGTGCTCCGCGGCGGGAGGGTCCGCAGCAGCGAGAGGCCCGCGTACCGCAATAAAAAACAAACAAACAAAACCATCAGGGACTGGAGATGCTTTTTTCAGGAGCTGTTTAATCATTAATTTAGTTGATGGTTACAGTCCAATAAACATTCATGTTGTCTGTTGGATCTTGGTTGAATTTTAGTAGTTTGTATATTCAAGGAACTGTTCCATTTCTTCTAATTTTTAAAACTTAAGACTGTCAAGTTGTTCACAGTATGTCATTATCACCCTTTTAATGGCCAGCTACCTATAGTGGTAGGCCCTGTTTCATTCCGATACTGATGATTTCTGTATTTTCTTTTAAAATTTGTTGTCAGTCTTGCTGAAGATTTATCAGTTTTTATTGATTTTTTTCGAAGAAACAACTTGTTGATTCACTGATTTTTCTCTATTTCATTGATTTCTTTGCATATCTTTATTGTTTTCTTTTTCTTGCTTTGGGTTCATTTTTATCTTTTTTTTCTAGCTTCTCAAGATAGGGACTTTGATTATTGATTTCAGATCTTTTGTCTTTTTGAATGTAAGTTTTTAGTTTAACAAATCCACCGTCATCACTGCTTAAGCTGCATTCCACATACTCTGATATGTTGTATTTTTACTTTCTTTCCATTTTATGTCTTTCCATTTCCTTTCAAACTTCCATTTTTTACCCTTGAATTATGGAAAATGTGTTGTTTAATTGCCGATGTTTAGAGATGTGCCTGTTCGTTCTGTTATAGATTTTTAGTTTGATTTCATTATAGTCAGAGAAGATACTATGTGATTTCAATTCTAAATTCATTGAGGTTTCTTTTATAATACAAGATATTTTTCTCTCTTGGTGAATGTTCCAAGTGCACTTAAAAGTAATATGTATCTGCCTTTGTTCAGTGAAGTACATATGTCAGATGGTCTTGTTTGCTGGTGCTATTCATATCTTCCATATTTTCACGGATTTTCTGTGTAATAATTCTAAAAGTTGCTGATGAGAGGGTACTGAAGCCTTCAGTGAGAGTTGCAGATTTGTCTATTTCTCCTTTTAGCTGTATCTGTTTTGATTCAGGTATTTTTAGGCTCTGTTGTTTGGCATATATACATTTAGGATCATATATGTTCCTCATGGATTAAAGTCTACTTTAACTGATACGAATATAGTGACTCCTGCTTTTTAAAAAGTTGAGATATACTTGAAATATATCATTATATTAGTTTCAGGTATACATCAAAATGATTTGATATTTGTATATATTACAAAATGATCATTACATTAAATCTAGTTAATATATATCGTTACACATATTTATACCTTTTTCTTGTGATGAGAACTTCTAACGTCTGCTCTCTTAGAAACTTTCAAGTGTACAATACGGTATTGTTAGCATTAGTTACCATATTGTGTACTACATCTCAGGGCTTACGTTATAACTGGAAGTAGGTGCCTTTTGACCACCTTCACCTATTTTGCCCATCCCCGCCCCCCGCCTTTGGCAAACACCAATCTCTTCTCTGTACTTATGAGTTGGGTTTTTTTGTTTTATTTTGTTTTTTAGATTCCATGTATAAATGAGATCATACAATATTTGTCTTTCTCTTTCTGACTTATTTCATTCAGCATAGTGCCCTCAAGGTCTATCCACTGTGGCAGATGGCAAGATTTTCTTCTTTTTGATGCCTGAATTAGATAGATAGATAGATAGATAGAAAAATAGATAGACACAGATAGATAGATAGAAAAATAGATAGATACAGATAGATAGATAGATACAGATAGATAGATAGATAGGTACAGATAGATAGATATAGACAGATAGAGATAGAGATAGATAAAAATAGAGAAAGACAGATAGAGATAGATATAGATAGATAGGTAGATAGAGATAGATAGATGGATAGAGATAGACAGATAGAGACAGATAGATAGATAGATATAGACAGATAGATATAGAGGTAGATAGAGATACAGATAGTTAAGGAAAATGTGATACTATATATGTAAATCACATTTTCCTTATCAGTTTATCCATTGATGGGCACTGAGATTACTTACATATCTTGGCTACTGTAAATACTGCTTCAGTGGACACAGAGGTGCATATATCTTTTCAGATTAGTATATATGTTTCCTTTGGATCAATACCCAGAAGTGGAATTGCTGGGTCATACGGTAGTTCTTATTTTTAATTCTTTGAGGAAGGTCCATACTGTTTTCCATAGCGGCTGCAGCAATGTACATTTCTACAACAGTGCAAAAGGTCTCACTTTTCTCCATGTCCTTACCAACATTTATTTGTTGTCTTTCGATAACAGCCATTCTAACGGTGTGAGGTGATATCTCACTGTGGTTTTGATTTGCATTTCCGTGATGATTAGTGACGTTGAACACCTTTTCATGTGCCTATTTACCATTTTTGCATCTTCTTTTTTTTTTTAAGATTTATTCTTTATTTATTTAATTTATTTTGGGCTGCATCAGGTCTTAGTTGCTGCACACAGGATCTTCCCTGAGGCATGCAGGGTCTTTCCTCACGGTGTGCAGGCTCCTCGTTGCGGTACACAGGTTTTTCTCTACTTGTGGCACGTGGGTTTTCTCTTCTCTCCTTGTGGCGCGTGGGCTCCAGGGCACGTGGGCTCTGTACTTTGCAGCACATGGACTCTAGTTGAGGCATGAAAGCTCAATAGTTGTGGTACGTGGGCTTAATTGCCCCAGAGCATGTGGGATCTTAGTTCCCTGACCATGACCCTGCATTGTAAGGCGGATTCTTTACCACCGGGCCACCAGGGAAGTCCCATCTTTGTGTCTTCTTTGGAAAAGGGTCTATTTGGGTCCTCTGCCCATTTTTCAATCAGATTGATTTTTTGCTATTAAGTTGTATGAGTTCTTTATATATTTTGGATATTAACACTTTATCAGTTACATGATTTAAAAATAGTTTCTCCCATCCTGTATGTTGCATTTTCATTTTGTAGATGGTTTCCTTTGCTGTGAAGAAACTTTCTAGTTTGATGTAGTCCCACTTGTTTATCTTTTGTTGCCTTTGCTTTTGGTGTCAAATCCAAAAAATCATTGCCAAGACTGATGTTAGGAAATTTACTGCCTGTGTTTTCTTCTATGAGTTTTATGATTTCAGGGCTTATATTCAAGACTTTAATCCAATTTGAGTTACTGTTTGTGTATGGTATAAGACAGTAATGCTGTTTCATTCTTTTGCATGTGGCTGTCCAGTTTTTCCAAAACCATTTATTGAAGAGACTGTCCTTTCTCTATTGTATAACCTTGGCTTCTTTGTCATAAATTAATTGACCATGTTTGCTTGGATTTATTTCTGGGCTCTATATTCTATTTCATTGATCTGTGTGTCTGTTTTATGCCAATACTCTTTTGCTTACTAGAGCTTGGTAATGTAGTTTGAAATTGGGGAGCCTGATGCCTCCAGCTTTGTTCTCTGTTCTCAAGATTGCTTTGGCTATTAAAGGTCTTCTGTGGTTCCATACAATTTTAGGATCATCTGTTCTATTTCTGTGAAAAAATGCCTTTGGGATTTTTATAGGGATGGCATTGAACCTGTAGATTGCTTTCGTTTGTATGGACATTTTAACAGTATTAATTCTTACAATCCATGAGCAGAGAATATCTTTCCATTGATGTGTTTCATCTTTAACTTCTTTCATCAGTGTCTCATAGCTTTCAGCGTACAGGTATTTCTCTCACCTCCTTAGTTAAGTGCATCTTTTTGATGCACTTGTAAATAGGATTGCTTTCTTAACTCCTCTGACAGTTTGTTATTAGTGTGTAGACTTTTGTATATTGCTTTTTGTATCCTGCAACTTTACTGAACTCGTTTATTAGTTCTAAGAGTTATAACAGTTTTTCAGTGAGTTTTTAAGATATTTTCTGTATTCAATCATGTTATCTGCAAATAGTGACAGTTTAATTCTCCCTTACTGATTCTGATGCCTTTCTTTTTTCTTGCCTAATTACTCTAGCTAGGACTTCAAGTACTATGTTGAATAAAATTGGCAACAAGGCAGGGCATCCTGCCTTGTTCCTGATCTTAGAGGAAAAGATTTTAGGTTTTCTTCATTGAGTTTGATGTCAGCTGTGGGATTGTCACATATGACCTTTATTATGTTGAGATATGTTCCCTCTCTACCTATTTTGTTGAGAGTTTTTCCATAAGTGAATGTTGAATTTTGTGAGTGCTTTTTATGCATTTATTGAGATGATCATATGATTTTTATCCTTCATTTTATTCATGTGGTGTATCACATTGTTTGGTTTGCAGATGGTGAACCACTTATGCATTCCTGAAATAAATCCCACTTTATCATGGTGTATGATCCTTTTAATGTTTTATTGAATTCAGTCTACTAATATTTTGTTAAGGATTTTTGCATCCATGCTCAACAAGGATATCAGCATGTAATTTTCTTATCTTCGGCTGGCTGTGACTGGTTTTGCTATCAAGGTAATGCTGGCCTCGTATAAAATGAGTTTGAAAGTGTTCCTTTTTCTTCAATTTTTTGGAAGAGTTTGAGAAGGATTGGTATTAATTCTTCTTTAAATGTTTGGCAGAATTCATCAGTGAAGCCATCTGGTCCTGAACTTTTGCTTCTTGGGAAGTTTTTGATTACTGATTTAATCTTGATAGTAATCAGTCTGTTTAGAGTTTCTATTTTTTCATGACTCAGTCTTCATAGGTTGCATGTTTCCAGAAATTCACCCATTTATTTTAGGTTGTCTAACTGTCATCTTGTCTTTAATGTTAGGAGACTCTGGATCCTATTTAAGTCTTCTATCTTAGCAGGCAGTCATCCTTTGTATGTTTAGCATACAGACCTCCATCTACTTTTGTGGGCTGCGATTCAAATGCCAATTTAACTTCCAGAGCCCTTGCAGTACCATTTTGGTCTGCTTGGTTTATCTGGTACAGCTGAGGCTCCCATTATTCCCTGCTTTTGCTGCCTGAGGAGGGTAGAGGAGTATCTGCAGCCAGGTTGGCCAGTGCCTTTAGATGCAGAAAGGGAGTCTAAGGCTCTGCCAGAACATAGGCACTGACTATGGTGGGAACCCCCTGACCGCAGTATGTGGGTGACAGCGTACTCCTTGGTTGAGGAATTCTTCTCTGGTTGATTCCCCTTAGCTTTGCTCTCTGGCTACCAGTGCCCCTGGTTAGGGGAGTCTTGGACCCAGGGGGACAAAGAAGCTTCCTAGGTCATGTGCTCGTTGTGCTAGCATTCCTTGTGCCAGTGTCCCTCAGCCACCCAGTGCCTCTGTTTGGGGGAGGGGAGTCTCAGGTCTAGCAGGGAAGGAAAGCACTTCACCTGTCCACTTATTGTCAGTGAGGCTCCATAGCGATCCCCCTGGCAGGTGCTGCTGGGATTGCCTGGTGTTGTCAGCGGTCATCCTATTCAACCAGGGAGAAGGAGTATAACTGGCTACCACTAAATGCTGAGCCTGAATCACCTTATTACCAAGGGTGAGGGAGTCAGACACCCCACTTCTATGTAGTTCCTCCAGTACTGGGATCTTTAACAGTTTACTTTCCTCCCTCCACCTTTCCAGTTTCTCTTTCGTTTTCTTTTGCATTGCTTTCTCTTGCATTGCTTCTGGGGTTTGCAGTTGTACTTAGCAAGGAAGAGCAGGGATAAATGAGGTTATAAGTCATCTTGTCCAGACCAAACATCCTCTCTTACAGTTTTAAACCTTGTAAAAAATATGAAAGTTAAATTATTAGAGTTGATATATTTTAAAACTTTAAGAGAAAAATTGGAGGATTTGTTAAAATGTAATGAACCAGTTATTGAAATTTACACTGACATTCAGCTGGTATTATAATTTTTTCTTTAATACAGTGACAGTGTCTTCATTCTAACTTTATATCTAAACTTCCAGATCTGGCAAAAAAAGAACCCATCTAAAACATTTCATCACACTACTCATACAAACAAAGATGCTTTGATAATTCATGGTACCTCATACTTTTTTGTTTGATTAACAAATTTATGTAAGACAATAATGACATTGGCCATGGTTTAGGAAAGCCTTTTCTAAGAGTTTCTTCCTTAGGTAATATTTAATGTAGAGGTCTCTGAAAAGTCTTACTTTACTTAATGGAGTGTAAATATGGGAATAAACAACTTTGTTCAGACACCCAGAAATTGAAAGAATATAGGGAAGACAGAGACTATGTCGAGTTGCAGATTATTAGAATGCCATTTACCTAATGCACTTCCAATCATCAATGGAATAATGTGAAATTTCTTTCATTAAATTAAAATTAGAAAAAATAAATATATACTCAAAATTTCTGTCTACACTAAAGAATTATTCATAGTCCCTTGTCAATTTAGCACTGACTTGTCTGGTTTAAAGAACACTCATCCTAAGATAGATGATAAATTTCTTCCAAACACAGCACTATACACACACACACATTATATAATCAAATGTATAAAAGGTAACTCAAAATATAGTTTAATCGCAAAAGGAACCTATAAAATATCTTAAGATTAAAGTAAATGATGGAGGGACCCAAGAACACATGCAGAACAGAGAAGGCGGTTTGAAGATGTAAGCTCTCTCTCCTTTAGTTAGCATCCATGTCCTGTTTAAGGATATCCTGTTTAAAACCCCTGACTGAGAAGTTCACACAAATATCTCTAAAATCAAAATCCCTTTTAATAAATGAACAAAATCCATTGTAGAGGAAGTTGTTAGGTATGTTTAAATTGAGTTTAGGTATTTTTTTAATAGATCTTTATTGGAGTATAATTGCTCCACAATACTGTGTTAGTTTCTGTTGCACAACAAAGTGAATCAGCCATATGCATACACATGTCCCCATATCCCCTCCCTCTTGAGCCTCCCTCCCATCCTCCCTATCCCACCTCTCTAGGTCATTGCAAAGCACTGAGCTGATCTCCCTGTGCTATGCAGCTTCTTCCCACTAGCTAACTATTTTACATTTGGTAGTGTATATATGTCGATGCTACTCTTACTTCATCCCAGCTTCACCCTCCCCTCCATGTCCTCAAGTCCATTCTCTATGTCTACTTCTTTATTCCTGCCCTGCCACTAGGTTCATCCGTAGCATTTTTTTTTTTGATTCCATGTATATGCGTTAGCATATGGTGTTTGTTTTTCTCTTTCTGACTTACTTCACTCTGTATGACAGACTCTAGGTCCATCCACCTCACTACAAATAACTCAATATCCTTTTTTTATGGCTGAGTAATATTCCATTGTATATATGTGCCACATCTTAACAGATGGAGAAGTAGACCATGTTCTTAGATTGGAAGAATAAATATTGTGAAAATGGCTGTACTACCCAAAACAATCTACAGATTCAATGCAATCCCTATCAAACTACCAATGGCATTCTTCACAGAATTAGAACAAAAAATTTTATAATTCATATGGAAACACAAAAGACCCCGAATAAGCAAAACAATCGTGAGAAAGAAAAACAGAGCTGGAGGAATCAGGCTCCCTGACTTCAAACTATACCACAAAGCTACAGTAATCAAGAGAGTATGGTACTGGCACAAAAACAGAAATATAGATCAATGGAACAGGATAGAAAGCCCAGAGATAAACCCATGCACCTGTGGGCACCTAATTTACGACAAAGGAGGCAAGAACATACAACGGAGAAAAGACAGCCTCTTCAATAAGTGGTGCTAGGAAAACTGGACAGCTACATGTAAAAGAATGAAATTAGAACACTCCCTAGATATTATATTTTGTTGGTTTGCTCTGTCTCGAATAAGGGGGAATTGGTTTACTCCTTAATACTTGCAACAATTTACATCATAGGTGTTTTGACTTAAGTCACATGACTCATTAGGAGATAATTAGTTCTGCTTTCCATCTAAACTATGATTTATTCACCTAAAGAATATATACTATTTGGGTGTAGGAGGGCAGAATTTAAAAAAATTCCAGACTACAAATCTTAGTGCTGGGTTCAAAAGAGAGTTTGTTCTGTGGTTACATGATATATTTTCATGGATTGATTTATAACGTGTGTTCTGTCTTTTATACTGCCTTTTACAAAATGATTCTGGAACTTCATTGTGTACATTAATTTTTAGCACACCATTCCCTACCCCTCACTCAACACTGATTGTTGAGCCTTATTGAGCAATACTTTACTTATAGCAGATTTCGTCTAAATACCCAACTCAGTGATTTTAGTACATTGATTGAGTTGTGCAGTCATCACTGCCATTCAGTTTAAGAATACTTTTACTCACCTAACAGTTCCCTTGTGCAAATTTGTGGTCAATCCCTGCTCCTACCCCTGCCCAAGGCAATTGTTGATGTGATTTTTGGCTCAATAGACGTGTCTTTTCTGGTCATTTCATATCAGTGCAATCCTGTAACCTTCCTGGATTCTTTCACTTAGTGTAACGCTCTTGAGGTTCATCCACATCATGGCACGTATTAGTATTTTGTTCTTTTCTATTGTTGAATAGTATTCCATTGTAGGGAGAACACATTTATCAGTTCACAAACTGATGGGTGTCTGGATTGCTTCTGGGTTTTGGTTACTCTAAATAATGTTACTGGGAACACTTGCTTACAAGTCTTTATGTAGACATGTCTTTATTTCATGTGGTAGATATCCTGAAATGGAGTTACTGGTTTGTATGGTAGTTTATTCTTAAGAAACTGCCGAATTCATTTACAAAGTTACTCATTTTACATTATCATCAGGAATATATGAGGGTTGCAGTTTCTCTGTATCCTTACCAATACTTGGTATTGAATATCTTCTTATCAAGATAGTAATGAAATATTATTGTACTTATTATAGTGGATGTGTGGTACATCTCATTGTTTTAATTTGCATTTCCCTAAAGATTAAAGATGCTGAGCATCTTTTCACGTATGTTAGCCCTTCATACACTGGTGAAATGTCTATTCAAATCTTTTGCCTGTTTTATAAATGACAAAATTCAAATTTAGTTTTACTATTATTGGTGTGTAAGAGTTTTTAATGTTATTATTGATTTGTTATTGACATTTTATTATTGACTTGCTAGAGTTCTTTATATATTCTGGAATAAGATTTTTGCATTAAAATTTTAAAGAGAATTTTATTTCTGTGAAAACAAGTAATTTTCATCAAAATTAAATGGATGAAATTTCCTATTCTTGTTATTGTTCAGTGCTAAACTTTGAAGATTAGGTAACAAAACAAATTGTGAAAGTAAGTATTATTTATATACCTTCAGGATTGGCCAGTAACAACCTAGTATGTCTTTTTAAGAATTATAACTAGTATTGCAAATATAATTTGATTCAATTATCATTTTTTTCTGTTTTTGCTGAAAATACTAATTCAGCTATGAATTCCAAAGACGTTTTAAACATTGATCTATGGCTCTGGAGTGCTCAAAATTCTTCTTTTATTTTCCTAATTTTGTAGTTCAATCCCAGTATGCTCTCTATGGGAACACCACATTTCATCCTACTTAGGTTTTAAGTTGAACACAATCGTGCTTACAGTCAGCTTCTCTAGAATGCTGGCGGAAGATGATAACTTTTAGATGGAACTCAAGCCTGAATTATTCATTCCCAGTACTTTAATAGAAATTCATAAAAGTAAGTCTCAATTTTCCTTCTAAAATAGTGCTCTTCCATTTCTTCCTTCAGTACATGATTCTTACTACCTCATTTATTTCCAGAAGATTCTGAGTTTCTCAGTTAATACTAATTATAACCTTAAACTTAGGATACAAAAAGTACCTATATGAAGTTGGGTAAAAGTCACTGCATGTGAAAATAACTCATATTGCCTATCTCCATATAAGGAATGAGGCTCTGTCTGTTTTGTAGAGTAGCTTCCTCCCCTATTACAGGCAGGCATTCAGCTCTTTCTAAACACCAACTGCTCAGGGCTCAGATATGATAATGTCTCACCTCCAATTCCCCCTCTCACATTATCAGGGAATATTTTCTAAAAGTAGAGCCTCTCCTGCATTGTTAATTTCTCTAGCTCTCAGTTTAGTTTTATTATGCAATAATATTCTGATGTTTTTCCTCCTCAAAACCATTTTTTCCCCCAATATTAACCCCTTATCAGGGTTAATACCTGATTTGCAAATATTTTCTCCCATCTGGTAGGTTGGTTTGTTTCATTTTGTTGATGGTTTCCTTTGCTATGCAGAAGATTTTTAGTTTGGTGTAATCCCATTTGTTTTTTTTTTTAATTTTGTTGCTTGTGCTTTAAGTGTCATGTTCAAAAATTCATTTCCAAGACACATGTTAAGGAAATTTTCCCTAGGTTCTATTCTAGGAGTTTTATGATTTCAGGTCTTACATTTAAAAAGTCTTTAATCCGGGCTTCCCTGGTGGTGCAGTGGTTGAGAGTCCGCCTGCTCATGCAGGGACACGGGTTCGTGCCCCGGTCCAGGGGGATCCCACATGCCACGGAACGGCTGGGCCCGTGAGCCATGGCCGCTGAGCCTGCGCGTCTGGAGCCTGTGCTCCGCAATGGAAAAAGTCTTTAAACCATTTTAAGTTAATTTTTGTGACTGGTGTAAGATTCTTATCTAGTTTCATTCATTTGCATGAGAATATCCAATTTGCCTCACCATCTGTTGAAGAGACTATCTCTTCTCCATTGAGTATTCTTGGCTCCCTTGTCAAATATTAGCTGGCTGTATATGCATGGATTTATTTCTGGGCTCTTGATTCTGTTCCATTGGTCTATGTGTCTTTTTTATGCCACTACCATACTGTTTTGATTACTATAGCTTCATAATATATCTTTAAATTAGGAAGTGGGATACTTCCAGCTTTGCTCTTGTTTGTTGGGATTGCTTTGGCTAATTGGGGTCTTTTTGGTTTCATAAGAATTTTAGGATTTTTTGTTTTCTATTTCTGTAAAGAATGCCATTGGAATTTTGATAGGAATTGCATTGCATCTATAGCTTTGAGCAGTCTGGGTATTTTAACAATATTAATTCTTACAAACTATAAACATGAGATGTCTTTTATCAGTGTCTTACAGTTTTCAGTGGACATATTTTTCACCTCCTTGGTTAAATTTATTCCTAATTATTTTATTGTTTTTGATGCTATTATAAATGGGGTCTTCTTTCAGATACTGCAGAGAATTCATTGTTAGTATATAAAATACTGCTGACATTTGTATGTTGATTTTTGTATCCTGCAACTTTACTGGATTTGTTGATTTGATATAATACTTTTTGGTAGAATCTCTCGGATTTTCTGCATAGAGAATCATGTCATTGCAAATAGAGACAACTTTACTTCTTCCTTCTAATTCTGATGACTTTTACTTATTCGTCTCGCCTGATTGCTCAGGCTACGAGTTCCAGTGCTAGAAGCACCTGACACTTGGCTTTTTTTAAAATTACAATGCAAATACCTGACATTAAGCCGTTGACTGTGGCATCCACTCAAGGGCAGCTATTCAGAAGAAACATTGCCAGCCACATGACTTAATAAAGAGCTAGGCCATCCCACTCTGAAGTTTCTTTTCTTTTACAGATCTCCTGTGGACTTAGATAAGTGACTGTCTAGCCATTTGTTTTTCCCTTCCTGTGCTTTAATTTCCACTCTTCTGTTTCAAGTTCACCAATAACAAGTGAACCTGTGAAACCCTAGCCCCTACCACTACACACACACACCAATAAAAGCAGAACTCTGGGTCTATACTCTGTGCTCTCTCTGTCTGTGACCTGGCTCTGTGGCCCCAGGTGTGCCACATACCCTTCAGGAGTCATAAGTAATAAACCTTGTCTGATGTTAACGTTCCCTGATGCTTGTTGCTGAGGTGCACCTTGTAATCATAATAAGAACAAAGGCCGGTCCAGACACAACATTGGCTCTGAAAGGGGGCCTATACGTGGATCGCACTGTAGGCCTGGATGAATGACCCCTGGCATTTCTAGCCAATAGCATTACTATTGATAGGCTGAGACCAGCACAAAACACAATTCTATTCTATGAATACGAGTGGTGAGAGTGGGCACCCTCTTCTTGTTCCTGATTTTAGAGGAGACGCCTTCAACCTTTCATTATTGAGTATAATGTTAGCTGTGGGCTTGTCTCATACGGCCTTTATGTTGATGTACTGTCCTTCTATACCTAATTTGTTAACAGCTATTATCATAAATGGATATTTAATTTTGTCAAATACTTTTTCTGCATCTATTGAGATGATAACACGAATTGTATTGTTATTCTATTAATGTGATTTATCATATCTATTATTTTACATATGTTGAAACATCCTTATATCCCAGGGATAAAATCCTACTTAATCATGGTGTATGGGTCTTTTAATATGCTGCTGAATTTGGTCTGCTAGTATTTAAGAATTTTTACATCCATATTTATCAAGGATATTGGCTTGTAGTTTTCTCTTCTTGTAGGGTCCTTATCTGGCTTTGGTATTAGGGCAATGATGGCCTTATAAAATGAGTTTAGGAGTGTTTACCCTGCTTCACTGTTTTAAAAAGAGTTTGATAAGGATTGGTATTAACTCTGTAAATGTTTGGTAGAATTCACCAGTGAAGGCATCTCGTCCTGGGATTTTCTGTGTTGGGAGGTTTTTGATTACTGAGTCAATCTCCTTACTAACAATTGTTCAGATTTTCTGTTTCTTCACGATTCCATCTTCATAGGTTGTATGTTTCTAGAAATTTATCCATTTATTCTAGGTTGTCCAGTTTGTTGGCATATAGTTTTTCATAGTAGTCTCTTATGATCATAGTAGTCTCCTATGGTATCAATTGCAGTGTCTCCTCTTTCATTTAAAATTTTATTGATTTGTGTCCTTTTTTTTTTTTTGGTTAGGCTAGGTAAATTTGTCAATTTTGTTTATCTTTTAAAGACCGACTTTTAGTTTTGTAACACTTTCTATCGTTTTTCTGTTCTCTATTCCATTTATTTCTACTTTAATCTTTATTATATCCTTCCTTATGCTGACTTTGGTCTATCATGTTGCTCAAATCTGTTGTTTTCTTATTGAAACTCTGGATGATCTCTCCATGTTGAGAGTTCAGTATCAAAGTCCATAAGTATAATGGTATTTCTGTTTATATTTCCGTTTAGTTCTATTTGTATTTGCTTTATATATTTAGGTGCTCCTATGTTGGGTGCATAAATACTTAAAATTATTATATATTCTTGATAGATTGACCCCTTTATTATTTTATAATGACCTTCTTTGTCTCTTTTGACCATTTTTAGTTGAAAGTCTATTTTGCCTAAGAACGACTGCCCTTGCTTTCTTTTGGTTGCCATTTGCTTCAAATACATTTTCCCCTCCCCTTCACTCATCTCTGTGTGTTCTTAAAGCTAGTGTGAGTCTCTTGTAGGCAGCATATCTTTGGATTTTGCTTTTATATCCATGCAGCCATTATGTCTTTTCATTGGATAATTTAATCCATTTACATTAGAGTAACTGCTGATAGAAAAGAACTTACCATTGCCGTAGTTTATTGTTTTTGACTGTTTTATGGTTCCCTGATTTCTTGCTTTTTTATCTTACTGTCTTCTTTTGGGATTTGAGGACTTTTTGTAGTGGTATGGTTTGGTCCTTTATCATAATCTTTTGTGTAACTACTACAGGTTTTTCCTTTGTGGTTACCATGAGGCTTACATGAAGTACTTTATATTTATAATAATCTATTTTAACCTGACAACTGCTTAACTTTGATAGCATTCAAACTTTACACTTTTACTTCCTCTACTCACATTTTAAGTTTTTCATGTTACAATTTACATATTTTTATATTGTGTATCCAATAACAAATTATTTCAGTTGTGGTTATTTTATAAAATGTTTGCTTTTTAACTTTGAAACTAGAGTTGTGTGTCACACACCACCATTACAGTATTAGAGAATCTGACTCTGTATTTACCCTTACCAGTGAGTTTTACACCAACATTCATATGTTTTTATGAGGTCTATTCATATCATTTTATTTCTGCTTGAAAAACTCCTTTTAGCATTTTTTGTCAGACAGGTCTAGTGGTGAAAAACTACCTCAGCTTTTGTTTGTTTAGGAAAGTCTTTATCTCTCCTTTATTTCTGAAGAACAGCTCTCCAGGTATAGCATTCTTGGTTGATCATTTTATTCTTTCAATAGTCTGAATATATCATCCCATTCTTTATTGGCCTGAAAACTTGCTGTTGAACAATCTGCCTATAGTCTTATGAGGGTTCCTTGATGTATGACATGTCACTTGTCCCTTGCTACTTTCAAAATTCTCACTTTGTCTTTTTGACAATTTAATTATAATACATCTTGGTCTAGTCTTTTCTGGGTTCAATCTCTTTGGAGTCCTTTGGGCCTCATGAATCTGGATGCCCATTTTTCTCTCGAGCTTTGGAAATTTTTCTACCATTATTGTTTTACATATACTAAAATCTGCTGTCCCGTAAGTTTCATAGGCTTTTTTTCCCTCTCTAACTCTGATTGGATAATTTCAAATGACCTGTCTTCTAGTGCATTTATTCTTTCTTTTGTTTGGCTGAGCCTACTATTGAACTCTCTACTGGATTATTCTGTACAGTCACTGTAACCTTCAGGTATAAGATGTGTTTTTGTTTTGATGGCTTCTGTTTCTTTGTTGAACTTCTTGTTTTGTCCATGCATTGTTTTCTTTCATTTAATTGTCTGTGTGCCCCACTACCTCATTAAACTTCTGTAAAAACATTGTTCTGAGTTCTTTGTCAGACAGTTCATCAGTCATTCTTTCTTTAGGGTCAGTTATTGGTGCTTTTTTGGTCTCTTTTGGTGGTATCATGTTAACCTGATTTTTTTGTGATCCTTGATCCCTTACATTGGTTTCTGTGCATTTGAGTAAGCGGTCTCCTCTTCCAGAATTTATAGGTTTGCTTTGGCAGAGAGAGTACTTTACCAGTCAGCTCAGCTTGTGGTTCTAGATGGGTCAGCTGATAGGATCCTTGGGCAGTTTGGGGTTTGTTAGCAGGGTGTATTTTGGGCAATGCCACTGCTCAATCTCTGAGATTGGAGTGGCGGGCGGGGTGTTGCCACTGACTGAGAACTGTTGGACAGGATTGCTGGCTTGGTTCTCTCTAAGTGCAGATGTAGGATGTGGTCTGCAATTTCCCAGACTTTCTGGTAAGTCTTCCTAAATAGTCAGGACTGGTACTGTACTTAACAGCAGGTGGGGCTATGAATTAGCTTCACTGCCTGTGTAGGGTGGGAGAATAGGTCCCAAGGCCAGCATTGCTCATTGCTTGGGGATCTGAATCTGGCAGACCTGCATACTGAGCTCCCTAGTCAGAAGGGGTGACCAGCTTTACTCTGCAGACGGGTAGAGCCTCTGTCTGGTTCTTGGCTCAAATGCCAGTGTAAGCGAGGCTGTAGGATGGGCTATGCAGCTTCCTGGGTGCTCTGAGTAGGTTTCCTATTTAGGCAGGGCTATAAATTAGCTTCCTTGCCTGGGCAGGGCTGCAGAACAAGCTCCAAGACTGGCAAGTCTTGTTATTTAGGAATGTTGAATCAGGCAGAATTGTACACCAAGCTCTCTGGACCGAGAGAGCCACTGGCTTGGCTCTGCAGATGGGCAGGGCCACGGGTTGGGCAATGAGCTCAAGTACTGGTGGGCTATATAGCTTCCTAAGTGTTTTGGCCAGGTCTCTTGGTCAGGTGGGTTGGGGGTGGCACTCTGCATGGGCAGGGCTATGAATTAACTTCCCTGCTCAGGCAAGACAGCAGAACAGGCCCCAAGGCTATAAAGGTTCATTCTTTGGTGCCTTAAATCAGGCAGAACCGAGAACCAAGTCACCTGGCAAGACAGGCCACCACGCTGGCTCTTCCGCCAGGCAAAGCCACTGGCCAGGCTCTCAGCTTGAGAGCTGCTGGTCTATGCAGCTTGTCAGGTGCTCTGGCCAGGCTTCCTGGAATGGGGTGGCCAGGAGGATACACTCAGCAGTAGGCTGGGCTGTGAACTAGTTTCTCTGCTGGGCAAGGTGGCAGCACAGCCTCCGAGGCCAGAAGACTTACCATTTGAAGTCCAAAATGAGGCAGAAGTATACACAAAGCTCCCTGGTCAGCCAGAGTCAGCATGTTGCCTCTGCAGGTGGGCAGATTCACTGGCTGAGATTTCCACTTGGGTGCCACTGTGAGTAGGAACCCAGTCTGCCAAGCTCCAAACTCTGGTTGCTGTAATCCCCTCCCCACATCTCTGTCACAGTCTGATCTCCAGTAGTCAAGCCCTACAGATTTTCCCACACCATCCCCGTAAGTTGAGACCAGATGGGCCTCCTGGGAAGTGACCCCCAACACACAATGCTGGGGGGCTGAATGTCCACCTTGGGCTTTGTTTTTTAATTCTTAATGCAAGTAACATTGATTTATAACATGTTTCATGTGTACAGCATTATATTTCTACTCCTGTATACCCTACAATGTCCTCACCACCAAAAATGTATTTTCCATCCATCACCAAACAGTTTACTTATTTTGCCCTCTTCCCTGCCCCTTCCCCTCTGGTAACCACTACTCTGTTCTCTGTATCTACGTGTTTTTATTTTCATTTATTTTGTTTTTGTTTGTTTATTAGTTTTTTATATTCCACATAGGAATGAAGTCATGTGGTATTTGTCTTTCTCCATCTGACTTATTTCATTTGCATAATACCCTCAAGGTCCATCCACGTTGTCACAAATGGCAAGATTTCACCATTTCTTCTGGCTGAGTGGTAGTCCATTGTACATATATATCACGTCTCTTTTATCCATTCATCTATCGATGTGCCTTAGGTTGGTTCCTTACCTTCACACTTGTAAATAATTCCATGATGAACATGGGTTAATATCCAAAATATATAAAGAACTCATATGACTCAACAACAAAAACAAACAACCTGATTAAAAACGGGTGGAGAATCTGAATAGACATTTTCCCAAAGACATACAGAAGGCCAGCAGGTACATGAAAAGATGCTCAACATCACTAATCATCAGAGAATTGCAAATCAAAACCACAATGAGATGTCACCTCACACCTGTCAGAATGGCTCTTATCAAAAAGGCAACTAATAACAAGTGTTGGAGAGGGTGTGAGCTTTATTTTTCCCACTGGGGAAACTGTAGACCCAGGGGTTCTTTTTTGGTGTAGACTGTGTTAGTCTGAGGGAGGAGCAGTGCAGTCAGAATGTAGCCGTTTCTCTCAGCCTTAATAAGATTCTTAAGGTCTCTGTGGTCCAGGGAAATTCTTCAGCCTCACCTCTGAGTTCTAGGGTTTCACAGTGGTGTCTTGTCTATGAATGGTTGCTAGCCAGCTTTCTTGTCAGTGAGATTGAAGTCAGGGGCATCCTACGTCACCATCTTGATGATGTTACTCCAGACTTAGATTTTCTGTTGCGGTTTGATGTGAGCCTCTGCACACTTTGTTATTGTTAATTATCAATATTATGTTGCAAATCAATCAACACTAGCTTACTATTTATCTTTATCTTAGAACTGTACCCTCTTTGGCATCTTCAGAGATCTCTGAAGTTCAAGGCCGCACGATTTGTCCTCCAGACCTGCTGACCCTGAATTTTAAGCTTTGTCTCCTGGCCTATACAATTGCCAGTTACAAATATCTCAAGTAAATCTAGAGAGCCCCATTCCTTGGAGCATCTATAGTCACCACTCTCAGCCTTTTTTAGGACAATCATCACTGATTTCCCAGAGATTTTCTGGTACCCTCACCAGTGAAGGGAATGTCCTCTGTGCCCTCCATAAGAGACAGGTTGGTCTCAATAGTAGACCCCTTGCTGTTCACTTACATAATTTGTTTTTGAAAGTTTTAAGTAGTCTCTGACATTACATTTTAATCCCTCAACACTGGCCTTTAAATTTTGGTGTATTCCTGACAAATCCTAGTGACATATCATTTGACTCTCCTATCTTTATTAATAGGCTTAGTTAGTTATCTTTCTAATTCCATGTCGAACAATTAAAAATTGTAAGTATCAGAACTCACTCAACTGTCAAAACTTCTTGACCACAACTTAATACTGTATATGATCATTGTAAAAGTTTTGAGGTTGAATTCAAAATGTAATTGAAATAGTATAATCGATTTTAATGTCCTAAATCTTTCACTGCTAAATGAAAGTTTTTCTCCAAAGTGTATTTTGAATCATGCTAACATAGTTCAAGAGCTTTTTAATAGTTTCCTTTCAAAAGTGTTCTTTAAAAAAACCTTCATGAGAGCTATAAAATGTTTCATTACTCCAGAGTTATATGACAGGTCTTAAAGTGTAATAATATCATGGTCTCTCTTCCTTCTCCTTACCTCTGTATCTCCCCAATTCATACTCTAATATGACTCACCACATGCATAGATGAGCTCTGGGATATAAAGGCTGAGAATCTCTGCTGTAAAATGAGCTATTTTGGTAAGTGAAGGAGAATCATCTTGGAAGTAAGTTGAATGCTTATTAAAAGGAAGAAAAAATAGAAATGCAAGAGTGTGTGACTTAGTCTAATTCTTGATTATATATGTATATGCTGGTGATGAAGTGCTCTGAGAATGAACAGTGTCTAGGGAGATCTGTGCTACCAAACTCTTAAAGATTTACAACAGAAAGATGTCTCTGTCAAACAAGGTCAAAATTGTTCTATTTGGAGATGAGAACGCTGTGGTCTTAATTTGAATTTCACCTTTTTTTCAAGACGAATGGAGAAAATAATTGGAAATAGTTCTTAAAATACGGTAGCATTGAAAACTTTCTGAGAATAATCACATGCAAATTAAGTGGTTGGGATACATAGTGACAGAAACCATTTGAGTTTCAGCACATGTTAATTTGGATTGTTCGGTCAAATTCCTAACATTTACTCATGCTATGTTAGGTAGATAGATGACTAGCAGATAATGTTACTAATATATGCTTCCTATTTTGTTTCATGATTGTGTGTCAGGTGTTGTGTTAGGGGTTTTAGGGGACACGAAAGAACAATATAAAGGCATGATTGTGAGTTTACTATTTCTTAAAGGAGACGAGTCATGCAATGTCTAAATCCAATGTCCTTTATAAAAATAACTATCCTCTTTGTAAAATTTTATAATTTTTTTCAATAAAGAGATCACCAGAAAATTAAGAAATAAGGAATTGTGGGAATATTGGCTTGCTTTATAAGATAATGTTAATAATGTCATTTTCTGAGAGCCACTTGCATAGCAAGAACTGTAAGAATGCTTTATGTATATCTCTACATTTCACACAATTTTACACAGAAAGTACTGTTTTTATCTTCATTCCATAGATGAGAATATGCTTTTTAGGAATGTTAAGTATGATAACCAGTTGTTGACTGAGAGCTGTCAGACTTTGTATTCATGAGGAAAAACACTGGCCCCCTGATCAAGAACCCTTCTGAGTTTCAGTGGTTGGATACAATGTAACTTTATTTCTCTTTCATTTAAGGTCCCACGTGAATTCACTGTTAGGAGGCAGCTTAGTGCACTTGGTGATTCAGAAACCTAACTCTTCCATTTTATGGCTCTGTCAGCCATGACTGTGGGACCTTAACAATTCCCTCCATTCAGTGGCAGAAGGAAGAAGATAAATGGACGTGTCAAACCCACTTTTTAGAAGTCCTAAACAGAAAATCAGCCATAATTCTTTAAATTTTATTCTATGAATAGATATTTATTCATAGAATAATAATAATATATTATATAATATACAATATAATAATTATATATATTATATGTAATAATAATAATATTTATTATAACATGGCCACACCCAGCTGTGTTGTGCAGAGGGACCCCAAAATGTAGTCACCTCCAGAAATAACCCCACACGATAGCAGGCAGAGTACAATTTTGGGGGGTACAGAGTCATCTCCATGAGATTGCTAACGTCATGTTAATTTCACATTTCTGTAGGGTCTCCAATAAATAACATGGAAGTGCTATTTTTAACTTTCTGTTTAACTGTTTTACTTAGTATGAAAATTTTACCCTACAGACACTTAATTACAATTTATTAATTGTACACTGTGACATGATAGAGAATAGTCTCAGAAGTAACATTTTGATACACTGATCCATTTAACTCCATCACATGCAATAACATTCACAAGACAATTCGTAACTCCTCCTACTGAGATATTACTTCCTAACAGCTTTCTGGAATCATACCAATGTCAGCCTCCAGAATTAAAAATAAATAAACTTTCTCATCCTTTGAATTTGTCCTAGTAGATAAATATTTGGCTTGCCCTTGTGATCAGATGCATCATTTTTCATGATTTCTTTTGATTTTCATTTCTTAAATCATAAAAATTCTATCATATATGACCAATGATGTCAAAACTCAAAAGTCCTTATTGTTTCTTTCACTTGTCATTTTGCATTAACAAGTGAACTGGAATTTTATTTCTTCTACTGTTTGCAAAGTGTAATATACTTTATTCGTTTTAAACAAATATACATATTTAAAAACTAGATCCTGGGCTTCCCTGGTGACGCAGTGGTTGAGAGTCCGCCTGTCGATGCAGGGAACATGGGCTCGTGCCTCGGTCTGGGAAGATCCCACATGCCGCGGAGCGGCTAGGCCCGTGAGCCATGGCCGCTGAGCCTGAGCAATGGGAGAGGCCACAACAGTGAGAGGCCCGCGTACCGCAAAAAAAAAAAAACAAAAACCTGGATCCTATTTTCATTTAATTAAGTGTAAGGTATTTTATGATATAATTGCACATAGAGAAAATATAAAAATGTACAAATCTAAGAATTATACTCTAAAATCATGCTGGAGAAAACATATTCCTTCCTTTATCTATCACCTAATTAATAGATATTTTCCCCCATACCTATTTAAGATATATTTTACTTTTAATGTGTTTAATTATATATATATATATATAACTTAGTAAATTATTATAGAACAAACACTCTTAATGACAACTCTGGTCAAGAAAAGAACTTTGTCAGATTCCCCAGAAACTTCATCCTAATCATGCCTCTTTTTCATCTTGCAAAAGTAATCACCATCCTGATTTTTAGCTTCCTTGCAGGCCTTTATGATTTCACCATACACGTGACAATATGATGTAATCTTGCCCGTTAAAGTCATATCTTTAAAGTATCAATTTATTTTTTACTGAATAAAAGATTCTTTAAATGCTATAGGACTTTACAATTTTCAACCGTTTCACACACATGATTTCATATAATCCCATAATAACCCTTTTCCCCCGACCTCTATCTTGCCCCTCCTATTTCCCTCTCCCCACTGGGAACCACTAGTTTGTTCTCTATATTGTGAGTCTGTAAAGCATCAGTTTATATCTCTACTTGTAATTGATATGCTGAAGAATCATCACTGCTATCTCAGCTGCAGATTTTCCTCAAGTGTGCGTGTGTGTGTGGTGCGTGTGTGTTTTGATCGCCTAATCACAATGCAGTCCAGCACGATTCTCCACCATCTGTATACTCTACAGTTTGTCCCTGGGTGCAGAGGCTGAGTGGACTGGGATTTGTGATGCCTTTGGTGAAAGCAGAGGTGGAACTGAGTTCTCCCATCAGGAGGCACGTGCTAGCAACCGTTGATGTTCAATGCTTAGACCCATTAATTCACTGGGGGCTGTACAATGAGGATATTCTATCATTTGTTGTCATTGATTAGTTGGAATACTTATATAAGAAGATGTCTATTCTCACCACGTTTGTTTAGCCAATATACAGTTAATTTGGGCCTAAGGATGTTTCTAGGTTTTTGCAATGGAGAGAACTGGAAAATCTATATATTTTAAAAGATAATGTACCATGTGAATTCACATTGATTTTCCCAATTCAAATTTAAAACTACATAATTTTTGGAATTCCCTAGCGGTCCAGTGGTTAGGACGATGCACTTCCACTGACAGAGCACGGATTTGATCCCTGGTCAGGGAACTGAGATCCCACATGCTGTGTTGGAGCAGCAGATAAATAAATAAATAAATACTACATAATTTTTTAACACAACCATATACGTATATGTGTATTACATGTTGTCTCCTCTCTTCCTCAATGACCCTGATTCTCACTAATACAGGGAATGGAAAATTTAGAATATCTCATAATCACTCATTTGCTGTAACCCACATTACCCACATTAATTTCAGAAAAATAATACTTTTTTCCAATTTATTGACATAAAACATTGTGTAAATTTAAGGTGTGGAACATAATGGTTTGATTTGAAAAAAGAGTAATAATACGTATACCACCGCAATCCATTATGATTACTGAAAACAGGCAAAGTTTGTGTATATTTGAACCCCAGTCTCAACTCACACTTTAAGGGTGGTACTAGATCTGCATTGTCAGAGAATGTAACCAATTCTGTACTCTCTCCCTTTACCCTCTCTTTATCTTATTTTAGTAATAACTATATATTTAAGGTCCACTTTCTGTTAATGTCATTCTATTCTTTTGGTTGCACGAAGTTCATTCTTCGGGAGATTCATAGAAACTCTTTTCCTAAGTTCTTTCATGTCAAAAACAGTCTTCCTATGCCCTTTATACTTAAAAACAGTTTTTCCTAGACAAAAATTCTTGGCTCACATTTTATTTTCTCAAACTTCAATTTCTCTGGCATGAAGTGATATTGTCTAAAAGTCTGATAGGATTCCAGTTTTCTTTTTGTCTTTTAAGGCATGTGCCTCATTTGCCTATAGAAAGGGATTATATTTTTATATATTTTTAAGCTAAGTAATGGTACTGCAGTATGCTTTGATGGTCATCATTCTGGCTTAATATTTCCAAATACAAGGTGGAGTCCTAGAAGACACAGTTTTTTTTTTTATTTCCTGTATGCTTGAAATTTTTCTTGAATTATAATTTAAAATTTGTTCTTTTCCCTTTTTTAAAAAAATTATTTATTTATTTTGCGGTACGTGGGCCTCTCACTGTTGTGGCCTCTCCCGTTGCGGAGCACAGGCTCCAGACGCGCAGGCTCAGCGTCCGTGGCTCACGGGCCCAGCCGCTCCATGGCATGTGGGATCTTCCCGGACCGGGGCACGAACCTGCATCCCCTGCATCGGCAGGCGGACTCTCAACAACTGCGCCACCAGGGAAGCCCCCCTTTTTTTTTATTTTTTAAAGACTCCTATTATCTATATGATGGCTCTTCTTTTTTTGTTTCCAGTAATAGACCTTTTTCTCATTGTTTTTATCACTTTGAATTTTTAAAATTTCCTCTTTATTCTATTTATCTTAAAGCATTATGTCTATTCACTTGTATAGTCCTTAATTTAACCTCAATTTCTAGTTTTTTTCTCATTTATAATTCTTTCTCAGTTCTCTCATCTTATTTCTGAGTTTTAAAAATTCTTTTAGCATCTTTTTCTAAAGTAGTTTAGTTTGTTTTGTAATAGTATTTAAAAGTTTTGGTCTATTGAAGTGAAAAGCAGTCCTCAAATGTTCTGAGGAACCAGGCAGACCCAATATGAGATTAAACAACATGGACTGGGGCAAAATGCCAGTTATTTACTTAAGAAATACATAATTTTTACTGTGGTATAGGTACTATGCTTAAGCACTTTCAAATATAAAATCAGTTACTCTTTCTAACAGTCCCATATTGTAGGTTCAGTTAGTATCCCTGTTTTATGGATAAGGAAACTGAGACAGAGAGAGATTAGCAACTTGCTGTAAATCAGACCTAGTGGAGACATCAGGGTTTTTTGTACATGTGCAGTGTGTTTGCAGACAGAGACTATGCTCTTAATCGTTAAGTTTGAGTGTACAAGGGCAAGCGTAGCAGAAAAAGTCATTCCATACTGAGCAGACAAAATATGTAACTGAGGTTGCTTAAATTTCTCTTATCTTAAGATTCTAACAGTTTAGAGTAGAACTAAAACAATCTGATGACCACAGTTTTAATCCTGCAATAGTAATACAGAGCTCAAGAAATCAGGCCAGGTCTGAAGTCAGAAAGTAAAATTTTTCTACCAGAAGTAGAAAGTACCCTCTCTAGAAGTACCCTCTCTACTGAGAAATACAAAACAGTTGCCTTTATCATCAGACAGATAGTAAACTAATTTGCAAGCAATGCTCATTTACTTACCTTTAGGTGTTTTTGCAAAATCAACAGATCAACATTGAGCAATTAACAACATTCTTCAACTGTCTCAGCTTAAAAAAATAGGGATTTGACAACTACTTTTTAAAGCAGAATTTCCTTTATATATCAAACTGGATATGCTAAATAAAACTTAAAACTCTTTTAAAATGGATATTTAAATTGATTCCATGTTATGAGGTATTTGCAATTTTGAGATTATATAATATCTCAAAGGGATCATAAATTAAGATTTAAGTGATTGACACTTTTTATGTAAGCATAATTTATCCACTCAGTGTCAAATAGCTTTCAGTAAGTCAACAGTAACCTACATCTCACAGCAGATTTGAGATATTGCTTTTATTTAAAATATGGAAAGGTGAGATTTAAGATACTCATTGACAGTGTGGTTTGTCAAACCAGACGTGCAAACCAGGTTTTAACAACTACACACACTTGCAAAAGTGCTGACTCATTCTGTGGACTGAATTATGTCCTCCAAAACGCATATAATGAAGTCCTAACCCCCAGTGTGAAGATATTTGGAGATGAGGCCTTAGGGAGATAATTAGGTTTAGATGAGGACATGAAGATAGGACCCTCATGATGGAATTAGTGCCTTTATAAAAAGAAATACCTGAGGACTCAATCTTGCTCTTTGCCATGTGAGGACACAGTGAAAAGGTGGCCATCTGGAGGCCAGGTAGAGAGTTCACACCACACCTGACCATGCTGACACCTTGATCTTGGACTTCAGCCTTGAGAACACTTAGAAAATAAATTTCTGTTGTTTAAGTCACCCAGTCTGCGGTATTTTGTTATGATAGCTTAAGCTGATTAAACCAACTGCTTTCTAAGAAAAATAAAAGTTGCAGTCTGGTTAAAAGTTTCAGTCTTTATAATTACAGCTTTTCTCTTTTTGCAGGTCTTTTGGAGTAGATTCCATCTTCCATTGTATTACTTTCTTTTTGTGATGTCCCTGAAATGCAACCTTAGCTATGTCTCTGAATTATATGAGTACCAAATAATGTGAAATGTTTACTACATATGATGTGGTTGTGAATACCATAAGGGAAAAACTTAAAGTAACATACTTACATGTTCTTCCAATTACTTTAAATTTGTGTGTTATCTTTTTTTAAAAAATTTATTTGTTTTATTTATTTATTTTTGGCTGCATTGGGTCTTCGTTGTTGCGCATGGGCTTTCTCTAGTTGCGGTGCGCAGGCTTCTCATTGTTGTGGCTTCTCTTTTTGCAGAGCACGGGCTCTAGGCACAGGCTTTAGTAGTTGTGGCACGCAGGCTCAGCAGCTGTGGCTCGTAGGCTCTAGAGCGCATGATCAGTAGTTGTGGCACACGGGCTTAGTTGCTCTGCGGCATGTGGGATCTTCCCAGACCAGGGCTTGAACCCATGTCCCGTGCATTGGCAGGTGGATTCATAACCACTGCACCACCAGGGAAGCCCTGTGTGTTATCTTTTTTGTAAACCTTTTGCACTGTTCCTTCACTAGAATTTTAACAATGTTTATCTTTTGCTTTAAAAATTGTATTTCAGTAACTTTAAAATAAAACTACATCACACTATAAAATTACTTTAAAAGGAAATAGTCCACTCTTTGATATGTTCTGAGTTTTTAAAAAAGAAGTTTGCCATTTCCTCAAGATTACTTTGGGTTAAATCTTGTCCAACAGAAGCCAAGCAGTTAAATGCACTCATACACATGAACACACACACATGCGCACAAAAGTATGGCGATATTTTTCTTCAGTGTGTATATATATATATATATATATATTTTTTTTTTTTTTTTT
>NW_020173697.1:3426461-3476048 GCF_003031525.2 Neophocaena asiaeorientalis asiaeorientalis
TTTTTTTTTTTTCTTTTTACGGTACTTGGGCCTCTCACTGTTGTGGCCTCTCCCATTGCGGAGCACAGGCTCTGGACACGCAGGCTCAGTGGCCATGGCTCACGGGCCCAGCTGCTCCGCGGCATGTGGGATCTTCCCGGACCAGGGCACGAACCCGTGTCCCCTGCATCGGCAGGGGGACTCTCAACCACTGTGCAACCAGGGAAGCCCTCTTTAGTATAATTAAAAAGAACTTGATTTTATTTCATCAATATATTTATTTCAAGATAATGGAAGAGAAATATACATATTTTAAAATGTTTCTAAAGACTCCCTATTCTATTCCATCAGTCTGTATGTCTGTTTTTAGCAAGTATCATACTGTTTTAATTACTATTGCTTTGTAAAACATTTTGAAATCAAGAAGTGTGATGCCTCCAGCCTTCTGCTCAAGATTGCTTAGGTTACTTGGGATCTAATGTGGTTCCATATGAATTTTACAATTTTAAAATTTATGTAAAATAAAGAGCCATTGGAATTTTCACAGGGATTACACTTAATTTGTAGATTGTTTTGATTAGTGTAGACAGTTTAATAATATTAACCCTTCCAATTCCTTAACACAGGATGGTTTCCCATTAAATTTGTCTCTCCTTTTTTTTCACTCATCAATATTTTGTAGTTTTCAGTGTACCGATCTTTCACCTCCTTGGTTAAGTTTAACCCTAAGTATTTTATTATTTTTGATGTTATTATAAATGAAATTGTTTTCTTAGTCTCCTTTTTGAATAGTTTGTTGTTAATGTATAGAAATAAAACTGATTTTTTGTTTGTTGATCTTATATTCTGCAACTTTACTGAATTTATTAGTTCTATTTTTTTGACAGAAACTCTAGAGTTGTCTACATAGATGATTATGTTATCTGCAAACAGGTAATTTTACTTCTTCCTTTCCAATTTGAATGCTTTTTATTTTTTAAAATTTCTTTTTCTTGCTGAATTTATCTGGCTAGGACTTCCAGTGTTATGTTGAATAGAAGTGTCAAGAGTGGGCATCCTTTCTCTGTTCTTAATCTTAGAGGAAATGCTTTCAGTTTTTCACTGTTAAGTGGGATTTTACTTGTGGGTTTATCATATATGGCCTTTATTTTTTTGAGACACATTCCTTCTTTAACTAGATTAAGAGTTTTTATAATGAAAGGTCGTTGAATTTTGTAAAATGCATTTTTCTGCATGTATTGAGAAAATCATGTGATTTTTATCTTTATTCTTTTAATGTCATTAACACATTAATTAATGTCATGCTGAACCATTGGGATAAATCCCAGTTGGTCATGGTACAATCCTTCAAGTGTGCTGTTGAATTTGGTTTGCCAATATTTTGTTGGGGATATCTGCCTCTGTGATCATCAGAGATACTGATTTGTAAGGGTTTTTTTGTTTGTTTATTTTTTCTTATAGTATCTTTGGCTTTGCTATCTAGTTACTGCTGACCTCATAAAATGAGTTTGGAAGTGTCCCTTCTTTTTCAATTTTTTTTAAAGAGTGAGGAAGAATTAACTTTAATTCTTCTTTAGAAGTTTAGTAGAATTTACCATTAAACTCCTGGGCTTTCCTTTGTTGGGAAGTTTGTGATTATTATCTAAGATCTGTTTAGATTATCAATTTCTTCGTGATTTGGTCTTAGTAGGTTGTATGGTCCTAGAAATGTATCCATTTCTTCTAGGTTATTCAGTTTATTGGGGTAAAATTGTCCATAGTTGTCTCTTTAGATACTATATGTGGCATCATTTGTAATGTCTCTTGTCTCATTTCTGATTTTATTTGAGTCTTCCCTTTTTTGTTAGTCTAGGATTTGAAAATATGTTTATATTTTCAAAAAAAGCAACTCATAGGTTCATTGATTTTTAGTCTATTGTTTTTCTATTTTATTATTTCTGCTCTCATTTTTATTTCCTTTCTCCTGCAAACTCTAGCCTTAGTTTATTCTTTTTCTAGTTGCTGAAAGTATTAGGAGATTTTGAGAAAGTACTTGAGATCTTTAATGTAAGTGTTTATTGCTATAATCTTCCCTCTTAGTACTGCTTTTTCAGCATTCCATAAGTTTTGGTATGTTGTGTTTTCCTTTTCATTGATCTCAAGATACTTTCTGATATTGCTGTGATGCATTGGCTGTTCAAGTATGTTTTTTAACTTCCATATACTTGTGAATTTTTCAGTTTTTCTTCTCTTACTTATTTCTAGTTTCATTTCATTGTGGTCAGAAAATACACATGGTATGGTTTCAATATTCTTAAATTAGTTAGGACTTGTTTTGTAACCTAACATGTGTTGTGAGAATATTCCATGTGCAATGGAGAAGAATGCTGTCTTCTGCTGCTGGTGATAAGAATGTTCTGTATATGTCTGTTAGGTCTCTCTGGTCTATAGTGTTGTTTGAGTCCACTGTTTCCTTACTGATTTTCTCTCTGGATAATCTATCCTTTATGGAAAGTGGGGTATTGAAGCCTCTTACTATTATTGTATTTCTATTTTTCCCTTCAGTTCAGCCAGTGTTTCCTTTACTTATTTAGGTGCTCTGATGATGGGTGCATATATATTTATAACTGTTTCATCTTCCTGATGAATTGACCTTTTTATCATTATATAATGATCTTCTTTGCCTTCTGTGGCAGTTTTGGACTTAAAGTCTATTTCCGTCTGATAAAAAGATGGCACCTCTGCTCTCTTTTGGTTAACATTTGCATGAGATATCTTTTTCCATTCCTTTACTTCATCCTATCTGGGTTTTTAAATCTAAAGGGAGTCTCTTATGGATAGCATATAGTTTAGCTTTTTTTATATATATTCATTCAACCTCTGTCTTTTGACTGGGGTGTTTAATCCACTTAATTTAAAAGTAAATATTAATATGTAAGAGCTTACTTCTGACATTCTGTTCATTGTTCTTCGCCTGTCTTGTAGTTCTTTTGTTCTTTTCCATTCTTTCTCCCTTTTCCTTGTGTTTCATTATTATTTTTATTGATATACCTCAATTCCTTTCTCTTTTTTCTATGTGTAAATTTCTGTAGGTAGTTTCTTTGTGGATACTATAAGGCTTACATAAAACATCTTGTAATAATAACAGTCTATTATATGCTGGTAACAAACTAATTTCAGTCACATACGAAAACTACACTTTTATTTCTCTCCTCCCATCAATTTGTTGTTGATGTCACAATTTAAATCTTTATAATATGATATACTATTAACATATTTTCTACTTATAGTTATAATTGATACTTTTGTCTTAAATCACTAAAAAGTGACTTACACCAACATAGTACACTATAACAGTATTTTGTTTATATATTTACATTTACCAGTGAGTTTTATGTTTTCTTTCATTTTTTATAAAAGCATAGTTGATTTACAATATAATATTAGTTTCAGGCTTGCAATATAGGGATTCAATATTTTTATAGGTTGTAAAATATAGGGATTCAATATTTTTATAGATTGTAATCCATTTAAGTTATTATAAAATGTTGGCTATATCCCTATGCTGTACAATATATCCTTGTATTTTATTCATTTTATACCTAGTAGTTTGTACCTCTTATTCCCCTACCCGTATATTGTCCCTCTCTTCTTGCCTCTTCCCACTGGTAATCACTGATTTGTTCTCTATATTTGTGAGTCTGTTTCAGTTTTGTTATATTCACTAGTTTGTTTTATTTTAGATTCTACATATAAGTGATAACATACAGTATTTGTCTTTCTCTTTCTGACTTATTGCTCTAAATATAATACCCTCCAAGTCCATTCATGTTGTTACAAATGACAAAATGTCATTCTTATTATGGCTGAGTAACATTCTGTTTCATATATTTATATATAACATATCTTCCTTATCCATTCATTTGTTGCTGGACACTTAGGTTGCTTCCATATCTTGGCTGTAGTAAATAATGCTTCTATGAACATTGGGGTGCATATATCTTTTTGAATAGGTGTTTTTGTTTTCTTTGGATATATACCCATGAGTGGAATTGCTGGATTATATGGTAGTTATCATTTTAGTTTTTTGAGGAGCTTCCATGCTGTTTTCCATAATGGCTGCCCCACTTTACATTTTCCACACCTTTGCCATTGCCAACATTTGTTATTTGTAAACATTTTGATGTTAGCTATTCTGATAGGTGTGAGGTGATATCTCATTGTGGTTTTGACCTGCATTTCCCTGATGGTTTGTGATGTTGAGCATCTTTTCATGTGCCTGTTGGCCATCTGTATATTTTCTTTGGAAAAATGTCCATTTAGGTCTTCTCATTTTTTAATCAGGTTGTTTGTTTTCTGATGTTGAGTTGTATGAGCTGTTTATATATTTTGGATATTAACCCCTTATTGGTCACATCATTTGCAAATAGTTTCCCCATTCAGTTGGCTCTCTTTTTGTTTTGTCCTTTGCTGTGTTTGGTTTCCTTTGCTGTATGAGGTTTCCTTTGCTGTATGAAAGCTTATAAGTTTAAGTAGATCCTATTTGATTATTCTTGTTTTCTTTGTCTGAAGGTGCTTATCCAAAAAAATATCACCAACTTATGTCAAAGAGTGTTCTTCCTATGTTCTCTTTTAGGAGTTTTATGGTTTCAGATATTATATGTAGGTCTTTAATCCATTTTGAGTTTATTTTTGTATATGGTGTAAGAAAATGTTGTAATTTCATTCTTTTACATGTAGCTGTCCTGTTTTCCCAGCACCACTTATTGAATAGACTGTTTTTCCCCATTTTATATTTTTGCATCCTTTGTTGTAGATTAATTAACCATATGTTCATGTTTATTTCTCACGTGTCTATTTTGTTTCATTGCTCTGTCTTTTTTTAACTTTTTTTTTTTTTTTGACCATGCACATGGCTTGTGGCATCTTAGTTCCCCAACCAAGGATCAAACCCGGGCCCATGGCAGTGAAAGTGTCAAGTCTTAACCACTGGACCACCTGGGAATTCCCTCTAAGTGTCTGTTATGTGCCAGTACCATACTGTTCTGATTACTAGCGTTTTGTAGCATAGTCTGAAGTCAGGGATTGTGATTCCTCCAGCTTTGTTGTTTTTTCTCAAGTTTGCTTTGACTATTTAGGGTCTTTTCTAGGTCTATATAAATTTTAGAATTATTTGTTCCAGTTATGTGAAAAATGTTACAGGTATTGTGATAGGGATTGCATTACATCTGTAGATTACAATGGGTAATATAGACATTTTCACAGTATTAAATCTTCCAATACATGAACACAGGATATCTTTTCATTTCTTTGTATCATCTTCTATTTCCTTCATCAGTGTTTTATAGTTTTCAGAGTAGAGCTCTTTCATCTCCTTGGTTAAGGTTATTACTAAATTTTTTTCTTTCTTTTTGATACAATTGTAAATGGGATTATTTTCTTGATTTCTCTTTTTGAGAGTTCATTATTACTGTGTAGAAAAGCAACCTGAAATTTTTTTTGCTGGAAATTTTTTTGATACTGATTCAATTACACTCCTAATGATTGGTCTGTTCAGATTATCTATTTCTTCTTGATTCAGTCCTAGAATAGAACATATTTCTAGGAATTTATGCATTTCTTCTAGATTATCCAATTTTTTGGCATATAGCGTATAGCTGTTTGTAGTGTTCTCTTATGATATTTTCTATATCTGTAATATTGGTTGTTCTTTCTCCTCTTTCATTCCTTATTTTGTTTATTTGGGTCCTCTCTGTTTCTTACTTAGGCTGGCTGAGCTTATCATTTTTATTTTCCTATAAAAATAGCTCTTGGTTTCATTGACCTTTTCTAGTTTTTGTCTATTTTCTCTCTGACCTTTATTATTTCCTTCCTTCTGCTCACTTTGGGCTTCATTTGTGCATTTTTTTCTAATTCCTTTAGGTGGTAGGTTAGATTGTTTGAGATTTTCCTTGTTCCTTGAGGTAGGCCTGTATTGCTCTAAATTTACCTCTAAGAACTGCTTTTGCTGTGTGTGTCCCATAGATTTGGGAATGTGTGTATTTATTTTCATTTGTCTCAAAGTATTTTTTGATTACTTCCTTTATTCATTGACTTTTTTTTTGTTTTTGTAGCATGTCATTTGATCTCTGCATGTTTGTGCTTTTCCCATTTTCAATTCTGTAACTGATTTCTAGTTTCATACCATTATGGTCATGAAAAAAAGCTTGATATAATTTCTATCCTGTTAAATTTGTTGAGACTTGTTTTTGTGGTCTAGGATGTGATCTATCCTGGAGAACATTCCATGTGCACTTGAAAAGAATGTGTATTCTGCTATTTTTGGAAGGAATGTCCTGAGATATCTATTAAGTCCAACTTTTCTAATGTGTCAGTCAAGGCCACTGTTTCCTTTTTGATTTTCTGCCTTGATGATCTGTCCATTGATGTAAGTGGGGTATTAAAGATTCCTATTATTACGGTATTATTGTCAGTTTCTCCCATTATGTCTGTTAATACATGCTCTGTATATTTAAGTGTTCCCATATGAGATGCATATATTTTACAGGACATTATATCCTCTCCTTGTATTGATCCCTTTATCATTATATAATGCTCTTCTGTGTCTTTTGTTATAGACTTTGTTTCAAAGTCTACTTTGTCTGATAGGAGTACTGCTACCCCAGCTTTCTCATGGTTTCCCTTTGAATGAAATACCTTCTTCCCTTCCCTCACTTTGTCTGTGTGTATCTTTGGCTCCAAAGTGAATCTCTTGTAGTAGCATATAGATGTGTTTTGTTTAATGCAATCAGCCACCCTATGTCATTTGATTGGAGCATTTAGTCCATGACATTTAATGTAATTATTGATAGTTATGTACTTACTGCCATTTTACTACTTGTTTTCTGGTTGTTTTTATAGTCCCCCCCTGCTCTTCTCTTCTTCTTTTATTTTCTTCCCTTGTGATTTCATGATTTTCTTTAGTCATGAGACAGAAAGCAGCTCCTTGGACAGCACATAAAAATGTCAGGGACATTGGATGGATGTCCCACTCTCTCTTCCCCTACCCTCCCTCCCCATGAGAGAAGTTGCCAGCAAAGAAAATCTCTCTCAGCATTAAGTTGTGCTGACTTGGGGTAGGGGCTGAGGTGGGTAAAGTGAAATTGAGCTTCTTGGCCATTTCAATATGACTATTCTCAGTTTTGTGCTTATCTGGGGTATTGCAACTTCTTACTGGATTCTGGATTTTTCCTAAAGGTATTTTTGTCTGTATATTACTGGTAAAATGGTATTCTGCAGGGGAAACAAGTCTGGGACTTCCTATTCTGCCACCCTCCTGACATTACTCTCCTCTACTTACATTTCTGTAATATAAATTTTCAGTAGGATTTTCTTAATTTTGTTAACAATATAAAAATATGAAGAAAATATTTAAAACTAGGTTAGAACTATTGATAAAAAAAGTGAGCCAGCAATTTTCTAATCAAATGCAAAATTTTTCTACACAAAACTGTCTGTCATACAGAGTGAAGTAAGTCAGAAAGAGAAAAACAAATATCATGTATTAATGCATATATGTGGAATTTAGAAAAATGGTACAGATGAACCTATTTGCAGGGCAGGAGTAGAGACACAGACATAGAGAATGGACAGGTGGACACAGTGGGGGAAGGGGTGGGTGGGATGAATTGGGAGATTAGGATTGACATATTTTACACCATGTGTAAAATATATAGCTAGTGGTAACCTGCTGTATAGCACAGGGAGCACAGCTTGGTGCTCTGTGATGACCTAGGTGGGTGGGATGGTGGGGGAGGCCCAAGAGGGAGGGGATATATGTATACGTATAGCTGATTCACTTCGTTGTACAGCAGAAACTAACACAACATTGTAAAGCAACTATACTCCAATTTAAAAAAAAGAAAAAAAAGAAGTTATCATTGACAATTCTTTTCACAGTATAGCCAAACCAAATCTTTTTTTGGGGGGGGTGTTATTTTTAGTGACAATGTTAGTTCAATCTTAATTAGAAGTAATTTCTAGTGAATGGTAATTTTAATGATTTCAGAAAGTGTTTAGTGCTTTGTATATTATGAAATATTTATGGTTTTGAGAAAGCAGCTGTCATTAAGAAATGACTAAATAATTTTCAATTACAAGCTTGCGTTATCATGTTTCCGTAAAACTTGCCTTAACTATATTAGATTCTAAAATGTAGCTACTGAAGGTCTTGATTTGACCAAATTTACAACGTATTAAACTTTCAAACACATGTATGAGTTCACAATGACATGCATACCCAACAACACAAGTAATGATTTATATGGTGTGTTGAACAAAACTTAATGTCATATCGTATATTTTATTTACCTCTACTATATTCTTAAAAGAATTTCACTCTTTTCTAAATGAACTTTAATATCAATCATTTCTGATTTATCATTCAACTATTCATTTTTCAACTTATTTATTTACCATGAAAGTTATCATGGAAAATATTAATCAAAATACTACCAAATTATATGCTAGTAGATGTTCTTTTTTATCACAGTATGAAAATGGATGTCATTGCTTAAAGCTACATAATACGAACCAAAGAAGAAAACTGAGTAGTAAATAGTAAAAGCCTAAGCAGCAGACTGAATGATGAAATCAGGGATGAGTCAGGGAAGCAGAGCCAGTCTAAGTGTTATGGATTAAGGGATTTACTCTAATGTAATTGTGGGATGAGATAGAGGAGGGACAGTTTGGTAGGGAGGGGTGGAGAGTTGGAAAAGGAGACACTAAACCAGTCCTCAGAGGCAGGTGAACAACTCAGAGCCATGCATGTCAAGTAGCAGAGATGGGGAAGGAAAATGGAAGGTCAAGGAGAGGTCAGTGGAGCCATGAGCATTATGGGTGTCTGTCCAAGCATCTCACAGTAGGGCTGCCTTTGGTGGGCAGGGCCCGCAATTAGGAAGAAAGCTGGATGCAGAGAGAAGAGCAAGGACAAAGGGAAACACACCAAGCAATTCACCAGCTTCCCCTCACTGTGTCTGCTCATGGAGACCTTCAGGAATTATGTCTGTGGCTTCACTCCTGCCCTTCAAATCTCACACCATCAATTCTTTTTAAAAAAATTTTATTGAAGTAGAGTTCATTCAAAATGTTATCTGCTGTACAGCAAAGTGACAGTTTATGTATATTCTTTTTCATATTCTTTTCAATTATGTTTTTTTTAACAGGATATTGAATATAGTTCCCTGTGCTCTACAGTAGGACCTTGTTGTATATACTAGTTTGCATCTGCTAGTCCCAAACTCTCAGTCCATCCCTCCCCTACCCCACTTCCGCCTTGGCAACCACAAGTCTGTTCTCTATGTCTGTGAGTCTGTTTTGTAGATATGTTCACTTTTCTTATAAAATATTTTGAATCTTGAGATGCATAAAGTTTCAAGTTTCAGTTTCTACTCTATTTTCTCCCTGGTTTGACCTTACCAACTGTCACTGGCAAGAACCAAAGGGGACGTCCCCAGTGGCTGAACTGGGAGGCAGCCACTTCCCCCTGCAGGGTGTCCCATTGGCCTCATGGGGGTGGGCTCAGCTTCCACTGGAGCTACGGTAGCAGCAGGATCACTGGGGCTGGTCCCCTAGATCCTGGAAACAGAGACGGCACCTTGGCAACAGTGGTGCTGGTGTTGAGCAGTGCCCTTCGGGGTTTTTCTGATTAATTCTTTTTCATGTTCCTCTCCATTAATGGTTTATCACAGGGTACTGAATATAGTTCCCCATGCTCTACAGTAGGACCTTGTTGTTCATCCATCCTGTATATTACTACTTTGCATCTGCTACTCCCAAACTCCCAATCCTTCCCTCCCCCGACCCCCTCTCTCTTGACAACCGTAAGTCTGTTCTCTAATGTCTGGACTTAGAGGTTGTTATACTGGGGGTGGTTTACGTTTAGCCAGGAGCCTGCTAACTTCCTTGGGCACGTTATGTGGCACAGCCATTTGTGTTGGGCCATTGGATACTGTGCCATCAGATGCTTTGCCTCTGCCAAGCTCTCCTTTGGCATGGGGGTGAGGAGTGAAGGCAACGGGTTATGCAGAGCCAGAGCCAGCCGCACTTGACTTTGGGAGGGGTCTGATTTCTCCAGGGAGGATACTGGATTGTACTGGTTAGGACTCAGAATCCCAGAGTCCCAGGGCCAGCCTCAAGCACAGTGGTCAGGGCAGGGGTCTCTCTCTCTCTCTCCTCCTTCAAGGGCCATGCTGGCACCTGTATCCGGTATTTCACATGAGGGAGGGTTGCCACTTCTGTGTCCCGACCATTAATCAACACATCGCGGGACATTATGAAAAGCCGAGCTAATTCTCCTCAGAGTTGGCAGGAACTTCCGACGAAGAGTTCGCATGCCGCAACTAAAAGAGTCAGCAGCCACAGAGTCTTTTGGGAAACACACCCCAAGTCTATGACCTGCTGGGGGAATTTACCCGCGAGTGGTAGTAACAGCTGGAAAACACGTCCTTGGCACCTGAATCAGCTCTGATGAGCAATGCCCCAAGGTTCCGAGGACACGTGGGTGCTTTTCGTGGAGCTGGCACTTTGAGATGGGATGCACAAGTGGCACCCAGTGGGGTGACGCAGTGCAGCCAGGGCCATCAGGGGAGGACCCTCCGGAGAGAGTCACCATCAGTCCTGGGAGGGCTGGTCAGTAGCCACGTGCAGCCCAGAGGCGTTCTCTGCGCTCAACTGCAAGGGCGACTCAGTCCCTCCTGATTTGACACCAGGTGTTGCGACTGTATGCAATAAACATGTATTAAGTCGCGTTCCGGGGTGTCCGAGGTGAGCACAAGGAAACTGAAATAGAGAAGTTTATTGCTCATGGGTCCTGGAGGACGAGGTGCACAGCAGGACTCAGGGCCCTCAGGGGAGGTTAAGGCAGGTGCCGGCAGAGAGAGAGGCCGGACCTGGGGCCCTTTATTGGGGTCCCTGGGCGGAGTGCTTTGGGGCTCCCAGGCTAAGATCGGATTGGTCAGTTCAGACCAAAAAGAGCAGGGTTTTGGTGAGCTCCGTGGGGTCTTATCTAAGGGACACACACACAGAAGGCCCTGGGAGTGGGGGGAAGACTTTATCCCAAAGGCCACTGGGGAGTCATCTCAGGAACGTACATTTACGTATGACTCTGCGGGCTGTTCTCTAGGCGGAGGGGCTAAATCCAGGTCAAGGGCCCTGCAGGCTGCTTGGACGCACAGAATAGACACAGAGGCAGCAATGTAAGTAGTTTGACTAAACTCTCATCAATTTACTGTGGTATAAGCATGACCACATTATATGAACTTTGGAAAATAATCCAGGAATTCCCTGGTGGTCCAGTCGTCATGACTCAGTGCTGTCACTGCCAGGGACCCCAGATTCAAGCCCTGGTTGAGGAACTAAGATCCCGCAAACCATGAGGCGTGGCAAAAAAAAATAATAAGAATTCCAGACCTCTGCACAGTCCAAATGTGTGAAGTCAATATTTTTCTGTTTTCTTCTTCCTTTCTTCATACACATTTTACATAATTATAATAGTGATCTCTATGTATCTTGTGTTTTTAACTTTGATGTGTACACAGAATTCTGAAAAAAATCATTTACTGTCCTATCCTCACTCTCAAAATAATCTCACCTAGCCCGTGTCATCAAACATCTACATTAAACATCATATCAACTGCAGTTTTTCTCCCATAACCCTACACTCTTTTTTTTTTTTTGCGATACGCGGGTCTCTCACTGCTGTGGCCTCTCCTGTTGCGGGGCACAGGCTCCAGACGCGCAGGCTGAGCGGCCATGGCTCACGGGCCCAGCCGCTCCGCGGCACGTGGGATCCTCCCGGACCAGGGCACGAACCCGCGTCCCCTGCATTAGCAGGCGGACTCTCAACCACTGCGCCACCAGGGAAGCCCGACCCTACACTCTTATATCCAAACACCTGTCTGACATCCTCACTGGTACCTGATAAGCGTCTCAAACGGAGCTTGTCTGACACAAACCTCTTGTTCTCACCCTAACCTTGATCCTGCTCTTCCCAAACTCCCACGTTTAAATGAAAAAGTCAGCCAGTTCTTGGGCAAAAATCTATTTATCAACCATAAATTCACTATTTCTTGCAACCCATATCGATACATCAGCCAGGCTGCTGACTCTTCCAGATTGTATGAGATAATCTGCACGGCTGTCCCTGCTGCTGAAGCCCCCAGCATTTTAGTCAAAATACTGCCAAGCCTCCTAAGAAAGTTCCCTGCTTCCAGTCTACTCTCCTCCAGCAGTTAGTACTCCAGGTGGTGGGCAGATGGATCTTTTAAAATGCTAATGAGATTATCATCTTCCCTGTGCAAAACCATCCAAAATATTCCCAGAAAAGAAATCAAATACCGTCCCATGATCTGTGTGTCCAGACATCGCTCGGTACCCTTACCTGCGTCTCTCCCCTTGTCTACTGTACTCTGCTTTGGTCACTCAGGCAAGCACCCTGGCCGCTGAGGGGGCACCTCACAGTTTCATCTCTTCAGAACATTCTCCCAGGGACCACACCTCTTGATTCATGGAGGCTTAAATCCACCCCTTGTCTGAAAGTTCCTACCCCTTGCACTCTCGTCATGATTCCATACTCCGGTGCCTTTCTCTGTTACGTTTTCGTACACGCGGCACCACCTCGCGTTATATTAGCTATTTGTTTGCTGGTTGGCTGACTTTTGCCCAGTGTGCCTGCATCTTGAAGGCAGGGACTTTTCCTCCCTCTTCTCCTCGATACCCCCAGGCTTCGGAGAGTCTAACACAGAAACTTTTTCAGGCAGAAGTTACACATGAAAATTAGAATCATTTAGTGGCATCTGTGATTTCAGTGTGACAGAATAAGCATTATTGCACTTCGGCTTTTGAACCTCTGAAAATGCACCACATTCAGCGGAATATTCCCAGTTTATTTTCATCAGAGAGAAGAAACATAGTATAATTCTTACAGAAACAACAGGATAGCAAAAATTTCCATAAACTCTCCCCAGGAACCAGATTCCTACGAAGTCTGTTTAACTGTTGTTGATGCCTAAAAGACATTTCAGAAACAGCTTGACTGCTTGGAGCTAACACCTGCTGATTCATCTCAGCAGCTAATATCATATATATTTTATTTTCTTGAACATATCCACAAGTATTTTGCATACGGCATTAACCGGTTTTAATCCACTTTTGAGATAAATGTGTATGTAGCTTATATGTTTATATTTGCTATGCATGTTGTTTATTTCACAACATACCCTTATATTCCTTGCCAGTTCATGAAAAGATGGAAGCCACAAAAGGAAGTCTGTGTGAAATACAAAAATATTCTTTCTCCTAACTCTTTGTTATATTAGCCCACTTTTCTATCTTTAGGTTAATTTCCTTCGGATCTATGTTTACTCAAGATCCTTGCCTTGTCTGTAGAAGAAAGGATTGAACTTTTTTAGCGTGTGGATTGCTAGTGCATCTCAGAGGAGGGGAAGCTATGACTGTCAGTTCAGAAACAGAAATAACGCTTTGTCTTCTAGTCTTTGATAAATGGACAAAGTTTCTCCTGGAATAACTAGTAGAGGCTATAAAGCAATTAATGTGCTACATGAAAGCAAAGATATAAACAAAGCCTTGAGGATATGATAAGACAAGCAATTAAATATTAGCATTGAGTAGTTCATAACATGGTGGACAGTATCATGGGGCAGGTATGGAAACTTAAAATGGAGAGAAAGGCTCGCCAGTTTTGGATTGTTTACTGTGCCTTGCTTCTACTTCAGTGTGTTTTCCTTAGAGCCAATGAGATGAAGTAGGGACAAGAAAAGAGATAGGTCATGAAGGAAAATTTAGGTGGATGCCAGAACATAGAACCTTTAGGGTGCCTGAAGCGAGGGATAAGTTAAGGCAAATGTGTATGAATTCAAGAAGGGATGCTTACATATCCTAAATTTTAAGGACTACTTTGGAATTGTTTAAAATGATCAAAAACTAAAAATTCCTATTTGTTATCCTCTGATAAAATTATAATTCCAATGTTCATTGAGTTAGAAATGTTTTAACATTTTATTTAAAGTTAAAATACCAAAACATTGAGCTGTATGGGTCACAACTGTTTCAAAACTCTCCAGGTAGAAGGCTGACTGAAGCATCCATGTATCACACTAAAATTTTAATTATGTTCGTTAGCTTAATACCTAAAACAAAAATATAAGAACTGTCATTCAAGTGAAAATTAGAACACTGTTGTTTAAAGCAATAGAAGCATAATGATGGACTCTGTGAACCATTTGGGTCAGTTAATTTCATATACCTTTCTCTTACTCTGATGAGTAGTGAGTAGCTGTATAGATACAGAGTTTCATTTTGTTTTCATCTCAGTACCATTCAAAATATAATTGTGTGTCTTTAGTCACTTAAGTTGTTTTAGAGCATGTATGCTTCTTTTTTGATAGTAAAATTGGTTTCTGGAATATATTTGCTAGTACTCTTAAAAAGTATCTTATGTATTATTTTGACTAGTGTGTAACTCCAATCTTTAGATAACATATCAAGTCGTATTTTACCATATGCATTGGTTACTTCCCACACTCTGTTTTGCATCTTGATGCTGACACCATTAAATAAAGTAAAACCATGTTTATTAGTTTTTCTCATGCTGTGTAACAAAATGCCACAAATTCAGCAGTTTAAAACATCGTCTAAATGCCCATACTCATAGCAGCAGTACTCAAAAGTGCCAAAAGGTTGAAGCAAGAGAAATATCCATCAAAGGATGAATGGATAAACAAAATGGGGTATGTACACACAATGAAATATTACTTATCTGGTACATGCTACGGCATGGGCGAGCCTTGAAAAAATTATGCTGAGTGAAATAAGTCAGTCACAGAAAAATGTATGATTGGAATTATATGAGGCATCTGGAGTAGTCAAATTCATAGACATAAAAAGTAGAATGGTGGATGCCAGGGGCTGCAGGGAGGTGGAAACGAAGAGTTAATTATTTAATGGGTATAGAGTTTCAGTTTTGTAAGATTAACATGTTCTGGAGATGAGTTATGGTTGAAAACAGAAAATGAAATTTGTCTTCTGAACCATTTTTTTTTTTTTTTTTTGCGGTATGCGGACCTCTCACCGTTGTGGTCTCTCCCGTCGTGGAGCACAGGCTCCGGACGTGCAGGCCCAGCGGCCATGGCTCACGGGCCTAGCCGCTCCACGGCATGTGGGATCTTCCCGGACCGGGGCACGAACCCGCGTCCCCTGCATCGGCAGGCGGACTCTCAACCACTGCGCCACCAGGGAAGCCCTGAACCATTTTTCAGTGTACAGTTTAATAATATGAACCATAATATTATGGTTTTAACCATAATTTAAAATTTTTAATCAAATAATTTTTAGAAATAATGAAAAACACCACTGCCATCTTTGGAAAGCCACTAGCTTTCAGTGAAGGTAGAGCAATTTATTAAGCTTAACAATCTTTTCTTTCACTGTCTTATTGTGGCCACAGTGAATGGCATTTAAGAACTGAAGGAACAAAAGAGATGGGAGCCATGTATGAAAAGAGTAACAGCTTTGATCTCATGAAAATTACACATGCATACATATCGCATGACACCAAAAGCTAGAAGGCAAATCCAAAAGAAATCTAAAGGACCAACGAGCATTTCAAAAAATATTTAAACTCCTTATGATAAGAGAAATTCAAATTGTTATAACATTTTTTATCTACCAGATTAGCAAAATTAAAAACTATTAACTTCAAATGCTGTTGAAGGTATCTGAGGAGACAGCATTGGCTATTGCTGGAAGTGTAAACAAGTGAATTATTTTGTAAGGCAATTTGGCGATTATCTGTTACAGTTTTCAGTAGGCATCTGCTTTGATCCAATTGTACTTCGTCCATTCTATCCAAAAGAAACATTACATATGACCTAAATCTCTTTAAAATGATATTCTCTGACAAAATGTTTATAATAATAAAAGTTTATGTAAAGAGGAAGTCCATCAGCTTGGGGGTGGGTGAGGAGGGGAGAGTAGATTGGAGATTTCATTCAATAAGTTATGGGATATTCCCTTTCCATGGAGTACTATGCTGCCATTAAAATGAATGAGGTAGATCTCCATATCCTGAAATGCAAAGAGCTCTGTAACATTTAGGTGAAAGTGAAATCACAGAATAACTTTCAGTTTGGCCCCTTTTTAAATGTATATATGTACATAAGTGTGTATATAAATTTATAAAACAAAATGACTTCAATCCATTAACAGTTCTTAGCTTTGTGGAAGAAATTAGGAGTTGGGGTGTTGATAAAGGAGGACTTTCAAACTTATTTCTAAATACGTGTACTTTTCTATTGTTCAGTATGAGTGTTAGTTTTCTATTGTTGCATCTGTATTACTTGCCTGCAAAAAGCAACAATAATAAAAAAATATATTTTATTTTTTTCTTTTAAAATTTTTATTGAAGTATAGTTAATTTACAATAGTTTATTAGTTTCAGGTGTACAGCACAGTGATTCAGTATTTTTACAGATTATCCTCCATTTAAGGTTATTATAAAATACTGGCTATATTCCCTGAACTGCCCAATATATCCTTGTAGCTTATTTATTTTATACATAATAGGTTGTACCTCTTAATCCCCTACCCCAGTCTTTCCCCTCCCCTCTTCCTTCTCCCCACTGGTAACCACTAGTTTGGTCTCTATATCTGTGACTCTGTTTCTCTTTTGTCATGTATATTCATTTGTTTTATTTTTTAGATTCCACAAATAGTAATAACATACAATATTTGTTTTTCTCTGTCTGACCTGTTTCACTAAGCATAATACCCCCAAGGTCCATCCCTATTGTTCCAAATGGCAAAATTTCATTTGTTTTTATATCTGAGTAAAGTTCCATTGTCTATATATACACCACATCTTCTTTGTCCATTCATCTGTTGCTGGACAACTAGGTTGATTCCATATCTCAGCAACTGTAATCATGTTGCGATAAATATTAGGGTGCATGTATCTTTTCGAAATACTTTTTTTGCTTTCTTCAGCTATAAACCCAGGAGTGGAATAACTGGATCATATGGTAGTTCTATTTTTAGATTTTTGAGGAACCACCATAGTGTTCTCCACAGTGGCTGTACCAATTTACATTCCCATCAACAGTGTAGGGGGGGGTTCCCTTTTCTCCACAACCTCTCCAGCATGTGTATTTGTAGACTTTTTGATGACAGACATTCGGCTAAGTGTGAAATGATATCTCGCTGTGGTTTGGTTTGCATTTCCCTGATCATTAGTGATGCTGAGCATCTTTTCATGTGCTGTTGGACATCTGTATATGTTCTTTGGAAAAATGTCTATTTAAGTCTTCTCATTTTTTAATCAGTTTGTTTTTTAAACGTTGAGTTACAAAAGCTGTTTATATATTTTGGATATTAACCCCTTATTGGTCATATCATTTGTAAATATTTTCTCCCATTAAGGAGGTTGTCTTTTCTGTTTGTTTGATGGATGCCTTCCTGTGCAAAAGCTGTTAAGTTTAATTCTGTCCCTTTTGTTTATTTCTGCTTTTGTTTCTTTTGTCTTGGGAGACAGATCCAAAAGATTTTGCCTATGATTTATGTCAGTGTTCTGCCTATGTTTTCTTCTAGAAACTTCATGGTTTTCAGTATTACATTAAGTCTTTGATCCATTTTGAGTTTATTTTTGTATATGGTATGAGAAAATGTTCTAATTTTATTCTTTTACATGTAGCTGTCCAATTTTCACATCACCACTACTGAAGAGACTGGCTTCTCTCCATTGTGTAGTCTTGATTCCTTTGCCATAGATTAATTCACCATATGTGCATGTGTTTATTTTGGGGCTCTCTATTTTCCACTGATCTATGTGCATGTATTTTTTGTGCCAGTATCACACTGTTTTGATTACTGTAGCTTTGCAATATAGTCTGAAGTCTTGTAACATACCTCCAGTTTTGTTTCTTTTTCTCAAGATTTCTTTGGCTATTTGGAGTCTTTTTTGGTTCCATATAAATTTTAGAATTATTTGTTCTCTTTCTGTGAAAAAAGTCTTGGGTCTTTTGATTGAGATTGCATTAAATATGTGGATTGCTTTGGGTAGTACGCATATTTTAACAATGTTAATCCTTTCAATCCAAGAACATAGTATTTTTTTACTTCTTTGTATCATCAGTGATTTATTGTTTTCAGATTATAGGTGTTTCACCTCCTTGATTAAATTTATTCCTATGTATTCTATTCTTTTTGATGTGATTTTAAACAGGAAGTTTTTCGTTCTCTTTCTGATCATTGACTGTTAGTGTATAGAAAAGCAACAGATTGCTGTATGTTAATCTCTTATCTTGCAACTTAACTGAATCCATGTATTACTTCTAGTTGTTTTTTGGTGGAGATTTTCTGGTCTTTTATATATAGTATCATGTCATCTGCAAATAGTGATAGATTTACTTCTTCCCTTCCAATTTGGATGCCATTTATTTATTTTTCTTGTCTGAACACTGTGGATAGGACTTCCAATACTATGTTAAATAGAAGTGGTAAAAAGGGGGCATCCTTATCTTGTTCCTGATTTTAGAGGAAAAGGTTTCAGATTTCCCCCATTGAGTATGATGGTAGTTATTGGTTTGTCATAAATGGCCTTTATTAAGTCGGATATTTCCTTTCATTCCCACTTTTATTGAGAATTTTTATCATAAATGGATGCTGAATCTTGTCAGTTGCTTTCTCTGCATCTCTTGCTATGATCCTATGGTTTTTATCCTTCATTTGTTTTTAAAGTGGCAATTCACATTGATTGGTTTGTAGATGTTGAACCACCCTTGCTTCCCTGGAATAAAACCCACCTGATCATGGTATATAATAACTTTTGTATGTTGTCGAATTCAGTTTACTAATATTTTGTTGAGGATTTTTACATCTACATTCATCAGAGACATTGGCCTATAATTTTCTTTTTTCAATGTCTTTGGTTTTCGTCTTGGGGTAGTGGTGTGGCCACATAGAATAAATTTGGGAATGTTCCCTCCTCTTCAATTTTTTGGAATAATTCAAAAGGATAGGCATTAGGTCTTCTTTATATGTTTGGTAGAATTCTCCTGTGAAGCCATCTGGTCCTGGACTTTTGTTTGCTGGGAGTATTTTGATTACAAATTCAGTTTCACTACTATTGATCAGTCTGTTCATATGATCTGTTTCTTCCTCAGTATTGGGAGACTGTATGTTTCCAGAAATTTATCCTTTTTTTTTTCTAGGTTGTCCAATTTCTTGGCATATAACTTCATAATATTCTCTTATGATTTTTTTTTATCTCTGTGGTATGGGTTGTTATTTCTTCTCTTTCATTTCTTATTTATTTGGGTCCTCTCTTTTTTTCTTGGTGGGCTGGCTAAACACATAACTTTTTTATCATTTCAAATAACCAACTCTTGATTTCATTGATCTTTTCTATTTCTTTGTCTCTGTTTATTTCCTCTCTGATTTTATTATTTCCTTCCTTATGCTGACTTTGGGTTTGTTTGTTCTTTACTAATAGATGGTAGGTAAGGTTGTTTATTTGAGATTTTTCTTGTTTCTTGAGGTAGGCCTGTATTGTCATGAACTTCCCTTTTAGAACTGCTTTTGCTGCATTTCATAGATTTTGGAGTCTTGTGTTTTTATTTTCACTTGTCTCAAGATATTTTCTGATTTACTCTTTGATTTCTTCATTGACTCATTTTTTTTTTAGTAGTATGTTTTTTAGTCTCCACATATCTGTGCCTTTCCCATTTATCTTCCTGTTAATGATTTCTAGTTTTTTACCATGTTGTTGGAAAAATAGTTTAATTTCTATCCTTTTAAATTTGTTGACTTGTTTTGTGGTCAAGCATGCTATCAATCATGGAGAAAGCTCCATGTGCACTTGAAAAGAACATGTATTCTGCTGTTTTCGATGGAATGTCTTGTAGATAATCTATTAAGTACAACTCATCTAATTTGTCATTAAGGCCACTGTTGCTTTACAAATTTTCTGTCTGGATAATCTGTCCATTGGTGTCAGTAGGGTGTTAAAGTCTCCTACTATTATTTTATTGTCAATTTCTCCCATTATGTCTGTTAATATTTGCTCTATATATTTAGGTCCTCCTATATTAGGTGCATATATGTTAAGAAATCTTACATCTTCTTCTTATATTGACTGTTTTATAATTATATAACTGATCTTTTGTCTTTTGTTATAGACTCTGTTTTAAATTCAATTTTGTTTTAAATTTTACTTTGTTTTAAATTCTACTTTGTCTGATATGAGTATTGCTACCCTATCTTTTCTGTGGTTTCCTTTTGAATGAAATATCTTTTTTCCATCCTCTTGGTTTCAGTCTGTGTCTTTAGCTTTGAAGTGAGTCCCTTGTAGCAACAAAGTCTTTTTAATCCAATCAGCCGCCCTATGTATTTTGATTGGAGTATTTTTTAGCCCATTGACAGTTAAAGTGATTATTGATAGGTATATACTTACTGCTATTTTTTTACTTGTTTTCTGGTTGTTTGTATAGTGCTCCTCTGTTTTTTTCTTCTTCTTTTAGCTTTTTCCCTTGTGGTTTGATGATGTTCTTTAGTGGTATGCTTATTTTCCTCTTGCTGTAGTTTTTGCGTATCTCTTGTAGGTTTCTGATTTGTGGTTACCATGGGGTTCATGTATGTTGAATTATAACTATATCTACTTGTTTTACACTGATAGTCATTTAATTTCAAACACACTCTACAAACACCTACATATTTTATTCCCATTCCTGAGGTTTTGTGTTTTTAACATCATATTTTACATCTTCATATCTATTCCTTGTGTGTTTATTATAGTTGATTTTATAATATTCTTTTAATTTTGTACTAGCTTATTTTAGTGGTTGATCCACAGGCTTTACTATATACTTTCCTTTACTTGTGGGTTTTTTCCTTTCCTATAGATTCTTACTTCTTCTTGTAGCATTTTTTTTTTCCACTTAGAGAAGACCCTTTAACATTCCTTTCATAGCAGGTTTAGTATTGATGAACTCTTAGTTTTTGCTTGGCTGAGAAATTCTTTCTCCTTCACTTCTGAATGATAATCTTGCTGGGTAGAGAATCCTAGGTTGTAGGTTTTCCCCTTTCAGTACTTTAAATATATCATGCCACTCCCTTCTGGCTTACAAAATTTCTGCAGAAAAATCAGTTGATAGGCTTATGGGGGTTCTCTTGTATGTGGCTCCTTGTTTTTTTCTTGCTGCTTGTAAAATTCTCTCTTTAACTTTTGCCTTTGTAATTATAAATCTTTGTGTGGGTCTCTCTGAGTTCATCTTTTTTGGGACTCCCTGTGCTTCCTGTACTTGGACTTGTACTTGTTTCCTTCTTCAGCTTTGGGAACTTTTCAGCCATAATATCATCAAATACATTGTCAACCCATTTCTCTCTCTCTCTTCTCCTTCTGGGACCCCTATAATGCAAATGTTGGAACAGTTGATGTTGTCTGAGAGGGCCACAAACTGTGCTCATTTCTTTTATTTTTCTTTTTGCCGTTCTGATTGGGTAATTTCCAGTGTTCTATCTTCCAGATCACTTATGTGTTCTTTGTATTACCTAGTCTGCTGTTAATTCTTTCTAGTGTGATTTTCATTTCAGTTATTTTGTACATCAGTTCTAACTGGCTCTTTTTTATATTAAAATATTTTTTAAAATCCATTTATTATTTCATAGTTCTTTAGGTTAAAAGTATGGGTATAAAGTGTATGGATTCTCTGCTCAGGGCCTCACAAGGTAAAATCAAAGTATCACATGGTTTGAAGTTTTCTCCAGAAGTCCAGGATTCTTTTCCAAGCTCACATGGCTATTGCAAGAATCAGCTCTTTCTGGCTACAGGGTTGAGGTCTCCATTTCCTTGTTGGTTGTCAGCCAAGAGATCACTCCCGACTCCTAGACATTCCTTTCCAGGGGGCCCCATAGGAAGTTCACAACATGCATGCTTACTTTCTTCTAGGCTACTTTGGAAGCATCATTCTTTTTCCTCTGCAAGCCCCCCAAGTAAACTCTCTGCTAGTAAAGGGCTAACCTGACTACATCAGATTCACCCAAGATAATCTCCCATTCTTAAAATCAGCTGTGTCATATAACAAAAACCACAAACTACAGGAGTACAGTCCATGATATTTCAGTCCCAGGGGTTATGTAGTCAGTGTACACCAGCAATCTCTGTTGTACTATTTTTCTCTCAACACAGAGTAGACAGGAGAGATGTCAGTTACTTGGTTTTTGAATATGCCTAGTAAAGTCCAGACAACTTCGAAAAAGTCAGACATCTAAGGGGAAGGAGGAGAACACACTGCTGTGATAACAACCTCCCACCTGTACAACTGAGGGTGGTGAACAAGAACATAGACCCTAGAGTCAGCATGACTCTAGAGATAATTGAAAAACCTTACCACTGGCAAAAATCTTGAGTTTTAAATCAATTTCCTTTTGTTCAATCTGAAAAATGTGTAATTATCAGAACAATTCTGCTATTGTCAGCTCTGCCTGATTTGCTACTGGCCTTCTGCCTCACAGCTTTGACACTGGCTGTTCCTAAGCATAGAATAATCTTCCTCCGGAAGTCTAATAGAATGGGGAGATCTTGAAATTTTTAAGAGTATATACAGTAATTATTATTGACTAAGCAATTCTTCAAACCTTCAATGAATGAATAATACTTAATGAAGAAATAATTTATATATTTTACAACCATGTGATGTATTCCAGAGTATTAAAACAAGATTTGGAAACTGAATCACCCTAACTCATAAATTCAAAATGTCATTTTTTTCACATTTTAATATCTGAAGTAAGCAAAATTACTCCATTCCATATTTGCTTGCTTTCATAAATCCTGTTTGCCAGGCAATAATAATAACATAGCTATTAATTACATACAAATTTGGCCATAGCTGTTCCTATTATTATAACTTCAATTAAGTTATGTACGCAGTATATAAAAAAGACTGACTTCTCAAGGGAAGCAACTTCACTAACATAACAGAACTCTTCAAAGAAACATGAAAGGGGAAAGATTTCCTTCATATGAGAGCAAAATGGTTTTTTTCACAGCTCAGGGAATATGAAAAGGAAATGAGGCTGGTTAAAATTCATTTTGACTAGATGTCTAAGAAACCTATTTAACCCAGCAAGTGTCTTAGTTCTTGACATGCTGCACGGACATGTATCTGAACAATTAAAAGCATAACCTTGCCAAAACTAGTGACTTGGTTTTCATTCATTGTTCCTTAAGTGGGCACCAACAATACAACAACATCATGTGCAAAACAAAGATAACATCTCATAGTCAAAAAGGTTTTCAGAAGAACTGACTCTGAAATTGAATATATTTGAGGAAAAATTTAACTATATTTTGTGCGCATGTAACGTGTTATATCACCTAACGTTCATGATCAAAGAAATAAAGCTTTTTACAATTCAAATAACCTGCTAGGTAACACGTAAATCTGCTCTAGAGTTGATTTTGGTTTAGACTCTAGCTCTAAAATAATGTAGGAAAAGAACTGTGCTCAAAGCTACAGCATATATAGCTTCATGGTATCAAATTAATAAACCATTAGGGGTCCTCTTTGGTATGTGATTTTATAATCTGAGTTTTTAACAATTTAGGTTTATTTTTTGAACATGTAAAACTTGCTTCCACTCTCAAAAGGAATAGTAAGAAATGCTTAGTACAGTCTTAGTCTCATTCTTCTCAGTGTGCTGCTAACCCTGATTATATTCTTGGAATTATTTCGTACTAGTTCAGTCAACCTTCTCATCCCTTTTTATAGCTGCATACGATTCTATTGTAAGCTCCTGTGACTGGGAGTTCGGATGCTTTCCAACCTTTACTATTTACACATAAGGATACAGTGAATAACTATGCACATTTTGTTTGTGTTTGTTTAGCCATATACCTCTACAAATAAAAATTGTGTTTATGGTGCATCCTTAAAAGCAAGATTGTCGGGCCAAAGAGTAAATCAATATGTACCCTTTTTAGATATTGCTACACGCCCTTCCGCAGCTCATAACAGTGCCTTTTCCTGAAGATTTCTCAGGTATTGCCACACTTTTGAAATGTTTGCCTATGTGATGCATGAGAAATAGTATCTCAGGGAAATCTTAATTTTTCTTTTTCTTTTTTGCCATTAAAAGAATAACTTGTTGCTTACTTTTCCCAAGAGAAAGGAACATGCCACGCCACGCCCTGCCATGCCTCAGGGAAAGCAGCAGGTTTTGGGTCAGGAGGCAAAGCAGGAACGAGGAGAGAGCCTGGACCAGAGCCTTTACTGGGGTTTCCAAAGGAAGGGCCGGGCAGGGCAGAGCGAACACTTTAAAGACTGGCCGGTTTTAACAGTTCTGGTGGGTTGGCCTGTAGGAGTGGTGTCCAGTTGCCTTGAACCTGGCCGCTGGGATGATTCAGGGCAGGGGCGATCTCGGTTTGATGTGTGAGAGCTAGAGGGTGTGGTTTGGGATATAGACTCAGAATTGGTTTGTTTGCATATAAAAGTGACGCTCCCAGGGAGCCCTTTGTTCCAAGAATTGGTTAGCCCTGAAGGGGTCAGTCTCTTTTTGGCAAGCAAAACTTAAAAAAAAATTTTTTTTACTGAAATATAGTTGATTTACAGCGTTGTTTTTATTTCTGCTGTACAGCAAAGTCATTCAGTTATACATATATACACTCTTTTTCATATTCTTTTCCATACGGTTTATCCCAGGATAATGAATTTTGTTCCCTGTGCTCTACAGTAGGACCTTGCTGTTTATCCATTCTATATATAATAATTTGCATCTGCTAATCCCAAACTCCCCAATTCATCCCTCCCTCCCTCCTCCTTGGCAACCATATCTGTTCTCTATGTCTGTGAGTTCGGCCAGCAAGATTCTGAAGACGTTGCAATGTAAGATAGACATAATTTAAAAACATGCTGAACACTTTCTGCATAGCTATGAATGGACGGACTAGGTGACTTCAAAACTTCCTATTGCCTTAAGGTGCATATCATGGCCGGATAGAGAAAAAATGCAGTCCTTCCCATCATAAAGAGATTGGCGTTTGCAGGAACTCCTACATGCTATATTAATGACTCTGAAGTACTGTTGCTGTAATGTGAGTAATGTGCCACTAGGTGGTGCCTAGACACTGGTCTGCTTGATTAAACACCCTGGCTTCCCAGACGGGTGGATAACTTGAGTTTCAGCTCATTTTTCCATTCATTTGATACTTTCTCTGACCAATATGTATCTCTTTAGGATGATAGTTCAAACACTTCATAGTTTATTCATAGAAAATATCAAGCAAATCTAGAAAGATTTAAAGAAATATGCATACCTGGGTACAATTCAATTCGGTATCTTTTTGTTCCTCAATCATTATCCAGTATAATTTAATCTGATCCTTGAAATTATTCTTTTTTCCTTCTGCATTTTAATACCTAATCAAAAGGCAGTGGTGGCTGTGGTGATGGTGGTGTGCTTTAGAACAGCACAGTAAGAACAGTCTTCAGAGGTGGCAACTATTCAGGCCTTGAGGTTTCTACCGTGATGAAGCTTGGTGTTACCACTTCTTAGCAGAAAGGTCCTGTTTTAATTTCCTTGTTTATTTTTGTTTTTGTGTGTGTATGTTTTCTTCTACACATGAACAAAGAAAAAAACATAGTGGGGTAAAAACTACTGGTCCAGGGGCTTCCCTGGTGGCGCAGTGGTTGAGAGTCTGCCTACCGATGCAGGGGACACGGGTTCGTGCCCTGGTCTGGGAGGATCCCACATGCCGCGGAGCGGCTGGGTCCGTGAGCCGTGGCCGCTGAGCCTGCGCGTCCGGAGCCTGTGCTCCGCAGCGGGAGAGGCCACAGCAGTGAGAGGCCCACGTACCGCAAAAAAAAAAAAAAAACTACTGGTCTGTGTAAAAAGTCTATGATGTTCTTGTCCCTCATCTGCTGATTGCTTATAAGTTACATCCACGGTCCCTGCCACCAGTGATGGGCTTTAGGAGCTGACTTTTTAAAAGAATTGATATAAAATTGATATATAACATTATATTCCTTTCAGGTGTAAAACATAATGATTCAATATATGTACATATTGTGAAACGATCACCAAGATAAGACTAGTTAACATCCATCACCATCACCATAGTCACAATTTTTTTTCCTTGTGATGAAAACTTTTAAGATCTATTCTCCGAGCAACTTTCAAATATGCAGTAGTGTTATTAACTATAGTCACCATGATGTGTATTACATTCCCAAGACGTATTTTATAACTAGAAGTTTGTACCTTTTGAACCTATATCTGTGTCTCTGGCAACTACCAATCAGTTCTCTGTATCTATGAGATACATATAGACAGATCTTCTATATATAAATGAGAGCATACAGTATTTTGTTTTCCTCTGACTTATTTCACTTAACATAATGCCCTCAAGGTCCATCCATGTTGTCACAACTGGCAAGATTTCTTTTTTTTATGGCTGAATAATAGTCCATTGTGTGTGTGTGCATATGTGTGTTTATATATATATATATATATATATATATACACACATATCACTTTTTCTTTTCCATTGTTCCATCAGTGGACATGTAGGTTGCTCCATGTCTTGGCTATTGTAAATATTGCTGCAGTAAACACGGGGGTGAGTATATCTTTTAGAATTAGTGTTTTCCGTTCTTTGGATTAATACTCAGAAAACACGGAATTGCTGGATCATATGGGAGTTCTATTTTTAATTCTTTGAGGAACTTCCATACTATTTTCCATAGTGGCTGCACCAACGTACCTACCCACCGACAGTGGAGGACGGTTCCCTTTTCTCCACATCCTCGCCAATACTTGTTATTTGTTGTCTTTTAGATAATAGCCATTCTAACAATTGTGAGGTGACTTCTCATTGTGGGTTTTTTTTGCGGGGAGGGGGGTACGCAGGCCTCTCACTGTTGTGACCTCTCCCGTTGCGGAGCACAGGCTCCGGACGCGCAGGCTCAGTGGCCACGGGCCCAGCCGCTCCGCGGCATGTGGGATCTTCCCGGACCAGGGCACGAACCCGCGTCTGCTGCATCGGCAGGCGGACCCTCAAGCACTGCGCCACCAGGGAAGCCCTCACTGTGGTTTTGATTTGCATTTTCCTGATGATTAGTGATATGGAGCCTCTTTCCATATACCTGTTGACCAGCTGTATGTCTTCTTTGGAAAAATGTCTATTGAGATCCTCTACCTATTTTTTAATTGGATTGATTTTTTGGGTATCATTGTATGAGTTCTTTATGTATTTTGGATACTAACCCCTTATCAAATATATAATTTGCAAATATTTTCTCCCATTCAATAGGTTGCCTTTTCATTTTGTTCGTGGTTTCCTTTGCTGTGCTGAAGCCTTTTAGTTTGAAGTAATACTACTTATTTCTTTTTACTTTTGTTGCCTTTGCTTGTGGTGTCAAACCAAAAAATAATTGCCAAGACTGATGTCAAGGAGCTGTGTTTTCTTCTATGACTTTTATGGTTTCAGGTCTTATACTCAAGTTTTTAATCCATTTTGAGTTAACTTGTGTGTATGGTATAAGACAGGCATCCAGTTTCATTCTTTGGCACATGGCTGTCCCATTTAATTATTGAAGAGACTGTCCTTTCTCCATTTTGTATTCTTGGCTACTTTGTTGTAAATTAATTGATCATATGTGTGTGATTTTTTTAATGGGGTTCTCTATGTTGACTTATTATTCTAGGTATCCATTTTTATGCCAATAACATGCTCTTTTCATTAACATTGTGTTGTAATAGGACTTGAAATCAGAAAGTGTGATGACTCCAGCTTTGTTCATCTTTATTATTGCTTTGGCTAGTCAGTGTCTTTTTATGATCCCATACACATTTTAAGTTTGTTTGTTCTATTTCTGTGAAGAATGCCATTGGATGTTTGATAGGGATTGCACTGAATCTGTAGATGGCTTTGGGTGGTATGGACATTTAAACAATATTCTTCCAATCCATGAGCAAAGAAAATCTTCTTCAACTTGTTTCATCAATGTCTCATAGTTTCCAGTGCATAGCCCTTTCACCTCCTAAGTATTTTATTATTTTTGATGCAGTTGTGAGATTGTTTTCTTAAATTCTTCCTGATAGTTATTAGTGTATCAAAATGCAACAGATATTTTTATATTGATTTTATATCCTGCAGTTTTACTGAATTCATTTATTAGTTCTAACAGTTTTGGGGTAGTGTCTTTAGGGTTTTCTATACATACTGTCATGTTATCTGCAAATCATGACAGTTTTACTTCTTTTCTTTTAATATGTTAATGGATATGTGTATCTTTGTCTTTGAATTGTTCTAATATATTTTGCTCATTTGTTACATAAACTTTGTTCCCTTACCTCAGTTTTAAGACATATTTTTCTGTGATATGTGAATTCTAGTGTTTTTTCTCAGTTTTCACTTTGACTTGGACTTCTATTATGTTGTTTTCTTGATACATTAGGGAAAAGGCTCTTTCTTTTGTTTCCTTATTCGTGTTTCCCCCAGTAGAAAAGGATCCAGAAAAGGAAAAAGAAAATGAATGAAATTAATAAGTCATCATATCCTGTTCAGTGCTGGAGGGGAGAGAGGGAAATAAATTTTTTAAAAGCTGATATGAATTGAAGTTATAAATGAAGGAAAAGAGGACAGAAGATGGTTTTCCCTGAAAGTTGCGAAAGGTCATAGATTCAACCTAAGGTGGTTTCAGTCAGTGAGAAGGAAGATATCAGAGCAGGTCTGAAGGCATGAATAGGAGTAGGGAAAACAGATGATGAACAACAAAAGAACACTCAGTTTTGTAACCTGCAAACTGCAGACTGTAAGCTACATTATGTATTCATCTACACAGGAAAAAGTCTAATGAAATGACACAAAAAATTAGTAAGTGTTCCTGAATACTCAAAATGCAGATAGCTTTTAAAAATATTTTTATTTTATATTGGAGTATAGTTGATTAACAATGTTATTAGTTTCAGGTGTACATATACATGTATCTACTCTTTTTCAAATTATTTTCCCATTTAAGGTTATTACAGAGTATTGAGCAGAGTTCCCTGCGCTATACAGTAGGACCTTGTTGGCAATCTGTTTTAAATATGGCAGTGTGTACATGTCAGTCCCAAACTCCCTAACTATCCCTCCCCCCCAGTAGCCATAAGTTTGTTCTCTAAGTCAGTGAGTCTTTTCTGCTTTGTAGGTAAGTTCATTTGTATCATTTTTTTTAGACTCTGCAATAAGCCATATCATATGATATTTGTCTGACTCACTTCACTTAGTATGATAATCTCCAGGTCCATCCATGTTGCTGCAAATGGCATTATTCCATTTTTCTTTTTAATGGCTGAGGGGTATTTCATTGTGTACACATGTACCACATCTTCTTTATTCATTCATTCGTCGATGGACACTTAGACTGCTTCCATGTCTTGGCTATTGTAAAAACAGTGCTGCAGTGAACATTGTGGTGCATGTATCCTTTCCAACCATGTCTTTCTCTGGATATATGCCCAGGAGTGGGATTGCTAGATCATATGGTAGCTCTACTTTTAGTTTTTTAAGGAACCTCCATACTGTTCTCCATAGTGGCTGCACCAATTTACATTCCCACCATCAGTGCAAGAGGGTTCCTTTTTCTCCACACCCTCTCCAGCATTTATTGTTTGCAGACTTTTTGATGATGGCCGTTCTGACTGGTGTGAGGTGATACCCCATTGTGGTTTCAATTTGCATCTCTCTAATAATTAGCGATGTTGAGCATCTTTTCATGTGCCTCTTGGCCATCTTTATGTCTTCTTTGGAGAAATGTCTATTTAGGTCTTCTGCCCATTTTTTGATTGGGTTGTTTGAGCTGTTTGTAAATTTTGGAGATTAATCCCTTGTCAGTCACATCATTTGCAAATATCTTCTCCCATTCTGCAGGCTGTCTTTTCATTTTGTTTATGGTTTCTTTTGCAGTGCAAAAGCTTTTAAATTTAATTAGGTCCCCTTTGTTTATTTTTGGTTTTATTTCCGTTACTCTAGGAGACAGATCAAAGAAGATGTTGCTGTGATTTATGTCAAAGACTGTTGTGTCTGCGTTTTCCTCTAAGTCTTCCCTGAATAATCAAAATGCAGGTAGCTTTTTATTTTTCATTACTTGGCAACCTTCCCTTTAAATGAGCTTGCAGCATTTAATGATCACAAAAATAGGCATCAAAATATTAGTCAAGTCAAATATAAAGCTCTAATTTAAAGGGTCTGTATGAAATATTACAGTGGTGGTGATATATTTACATAATTTGTACTAGTCACATATTCCCATGTGTTTAATAAGAATATTTTTGAAAAATTAAAATATGAAATTGGCCTAGGTGATAAATATCTTGATTCTTCCCACACACTGAAATGTGAGCTTAAAACCATACAGCTAGGGGGGACCTTGAAGATGGCGGAAGAGTAAGACGCGGAGATCGCCTTCCTCCCCACGGATACACCAGAAATACATCCACACGAAACAAAAAACCATACAGCTATTAAAATTCATCTGATAAATTATTAAACACATTTCAAGAAGTTTGACTTTTCTTTCAATAGGCTTCAAGAAGCTAACATTACAAATTAACTTACTAATAAGATGATTACATGTATTTAAACTTTATAATATATACTAAAGAATGCCTATGTGTATATATTCTATGTAAATTTAGTCAGTGTGAAGATGTGACTCACCCCTGCTTGTAGTATTATGCCTACTGATTTGTTTCTATGTACAGTTATAAAGCCAACGTAACATACAATGGGAGTAGAAGAGTGACTGCACAGTATGTTGTAAATATATCGTAAAAAAGGAAAAGGCCATAAATTAGTCAATGTAGTTGTAAAAATTATTTAAAATCTATATTACCATAAATAATCCCTCTGAAAGATGAGTTGAATATATTCTTTTTGATAAAAGATAATTTACAAATTGCATGGTAATATGACTTCAGTACTAATCAATGCCTCATCCGAATCTAACAGTTGTCTTAATCAGTGCTGATTAAATTAGCTTAATTTTTAATAAAGATGACAGATATTTAACAGTTATGGAAAAAGACAGTAAATGGTAAGGCAAAGGGTGGCTACATTATGACCAGAAGTAACCCCAACTATCTCATGTTCAAAGAATTATCTAATAACATAGAAAGGGGCTCATAATAATTAGTAGAATTCTCTGTTGGAGTCCAAACACAGTGTTAAAATAACATTTAAGACTGCGGTAATTTATATAAGATGCTTGGCAGGTGAAGAGTATATTGTGTTATAACAGAAATTATAGCAGGAATAATAATATTATTTGTGTCATTCAGCCTGAAATTCTAGATACGATATTTGGAGAGTGTTAAAATGATATCTGGAAAAATGTTATTATCAAACAAGACTAGCAAGGGTAGAGTATATATAATACACGTGAATTAAATATAATTCATCTGTTCTCAGTGTTTAGTGGGATGCCATATTTAATGAGACTAAGGAAGGTCAAAATTTAACAGATTTTCATTTAAATATAAGTTTTATTTGGCCAGTGAGTGATTTAACACCAACCTTCCTTCGTTCTTTCTTCAGTCTCAAAACACACCTACCTGGTCCTTGGCACTGAAACATTTCACTGCTGTGCCCAGCTGTGGGCGCTCCTCAGGGTTTGATCACAGCCCAGTGCCTTTCCCTACCGTGACCCTCTAAAAGTAAATTCCCTATTCACATCTTCAAACAACAATTCTCAGTCTTCCTGACAGGGTCAAGTCTCCCTATAATGTGCTTTCTAGAATCAGGAGCCTCTCCTTTGTAAACTTGATCGTGGTTGTAATTTCACTTCTCTGTGTGGTTTATTTAATTAATGCTTGTCTTGCCCACCAAATTTAAAATCCACTGAAGCAGTAACATGTCTAGTCTCCTTTACCTTTTCATCCCCATCATTTACCATAATTCCTTGTGTATATTAGAAGATCAACACCTGTTGAATGAATGAATGAAGCTTTTTTCTTAAGTTCTTCACTTCTATTAGTGGTACCTCAATTCTCCCAGTCTCCTTTTTTGGAGAACATTTACAGTTTCTATGTTTTACTTCCCATTTGAAATTGCCTCTCAGTATTTTTGTTTTTCAAAAATGCCTGCATATACTAATCATGTAGCAGCTTTTAGTGCTCAGATATTATTTAAAATTATTACTACTACTACTATTATTATAACTCAAAATATCACATTTACTTCCTTAGCTTATAATACCCCTCAATCTTGGGTTGTTGCAGAGGGCTCCAAATTAGTCTTTCTCTCTCTTCCTTTACTTCATTGGCTTAAATTTGCCAAACTCATTTTATTTTATATCTCCTTCCGTTCATCCAGTGTTAATTCTGTTACTTATCAAACCACATACAAATAACCTGACTTTTAAAAGTTACATGATATCGAGTCTGCAGTATGTTACCGGCCTTAAAGACCATATACTCACCCCTCACGCTTCTTCCCTGTGGAGTATGCCCTCTCCTTAATGCCATTTCTTCTTGCCTCCTGCCTTTACTTATGCTGTCCTATCAGCTCAAAGTGATTTGTTCTCTCTGCCATACATCTTGTTACCAAACCAAGACTAAATTGTAAAAATCCTTTCATGAGATTCTAGGGAATAAAAAAAGTCTGAGAGTTTAAGTTAAATGTAATAAGGAGAAGCATTATATAGATGCTATTTTAATCAGTACTTTAATCAAATATCCTAAAGCATAAGAGATTATATTTATAAGCAAGCAATTACTCTTCAATCAAATAGTTTATAAATACTAAAGAAGTGACATTAGTAAATTTCATTCAGTGATGGGTTTTTGGGACATGTTGCTGATGTGAATAGTTCTAATTCAAGCATGAGTTGTCTGTTAATCACATAAATGCGTTTGAAGATTTTAAAAAGTGCTCACTCTTTCAGAAATGAGTCATTTTACTGAAGTAGTAAAGAAATCCCCTTCTTGGAACTCACATGCTTCTCTGGCCCTCACCCTTTTAAAACATAAATGGTTTGTGAGAAATGCTTAAACTTGCTCTAAGAAGCCTGCTTTATAAAAGAGGAATTATACTTAAATCTAAAATAAATGTTATACAATGCAAATGAACCAATTATATTTATATGCTTGGCTATCATATTTTCTTAAAGGGAATCACATCTGTCATCTATTAAAAGTGTTCTCTCTGAAACTCTAATTCAAAAAGACACATGCGCCCGTGCGTTCACTGCAGCACTATTTACAACAGCCAAGACATGGAAGCAACCTAAATGTCCGTCTACAGATGAATGGATAAATACAATGGAATTCTACGCAGTTATAAAAAGGAATGAAATAGTGTCATTTGCAGCAGCATGGATGGACCTCGAGATTGTCATACTAACTGAAGTAAGTCAGAGAAAGACAAATACCATATGATATCGCTTATATGTGGAATCTAAAAATATGATACAAATGAACTTATTTACAAAACAGAAACAGACCCATAGACATAGAAAAAGTAATTTATGGTTGCCAAAGGGCAAGAGGGGGCAGCGATGAATTAGAGGCTTGGGATTAACTGATGCAAACTACTATACATAAAATAGATAAACAACAAGGTCCTCTTGTATAGCACAGGGAACTATACTCAGTATCTTTTAATAACCTATAATGGAAGAGAATGTGAAAAAGTATATATATTTTATACATATGTATAACTGAATCACTTTGCTGTACACCAGAAACTAACTTAACATGGTACATTAACTATATTTCAACTAGAATGAATGAATGTGTTCCCTCTGATTGAGCTCTTTGTTGAATGTCAAGTACTTCAGTTTACCAGAATTGCAGTGAAGGAGCTGAAGTTACGATGCTGATCACTTACCTTGTTCATTTACAACATTATCTTGATACACATCAGGACTCCACTATCTCAAGTTGCAAAAAAAAAATGACAGTAAACAACATTTTAGCAGAGTCACTCATGAATGTCGAGGACCACACACAAATCTTCTTCATGGTGATAGCTCCTGAGGAATATTTTTTCCACCACATAATTTAAAATCCTTAATCATGAATTAACTTGCTACTCTCATTTTCTTATCTCTGTGGGGAGAGAAAGAATAAGTTACCAAGAATCACCATCATTGTTTTACACACACACACAGTGATTTTTATTTATCGTTTGGATTTGTTGTTTAAGTTTTATGCTCTTCATTACTTCACGTAAAGACACTTGCCACTGGAATCATTTCTTGTTGCCTGAAATACATCCTAGACAATTTCCTTTAGTGTGGGTCTCCTGCAGTGAAATCTCCCAGTTTTTATTTATCTCAATGCCATTTTTCCTCCAAACTTGACAGATATTGTCACTGGTTACAGAATTCTAACTTGGCCATTTTTTTTTCAACAGATGGAAGACATTTTTCTGTCTCTGGCTGTCAGATGTCAGTAATTTGAAGGTAATTGTTTTCTTTTGTTTTTATATTTTTCTCTTTGATTTTCTCTGAGTTCAATCAAATGCGTCTAGGTGTTCATTTTCTGTTGTCTCTTTGAAACATTGCTCTTACGTTTCATTCATTCTTGTTGGTATGTTTATATTTGAGTTTACAGTTGGTTAATTGATTCCATTAAACTAGGGTGCCTCTAGCAGATAAAGGAAGCCCCATATATCTTCTGTTAATGCTTTGCATGATTTTAAAGCCCCGATTTAGTTTCTCAGAAAAGTTTAAATTCATTTTACTGTTTTTAACATAAAAATTACAATTATGCTAGTTTATTTGCTTCCAGAAGAATCGAGATTCCAAAGATTTCGGAAAAATTGGTTATCCTCAAATTGTAACTTGAAATACGGAAGAAGACACCTTACCTACAATTCAAAATGGGGAAGTATTTCCATGAAATGTGATGAGTTAACTGTACTTTATCAGATTTATTTTTGTACTTGTTTCTTGTATTTAAAAACTTAATGTTAACATATTTGATTAGTTTTCATGATGGTTTGAATTACTTCTCCCACACTCAACATTTCTGTATGTTTTTCTAGACACCAATATGTGGAATATTATTAGCATTATATAAATTTCTGAATCAAAGACATCTGGAGGGATAGTATTCTTAGGAGGAAAAGGGCAGAACTGACCAGAGTATAAAAATCATGTATTTCAGTTTCAGAATTCACCGTTCATTTTAATTTTTCAGTTCATCTACGTTGCTTAAGGTCATGAATATAAAATAAGTAACAGAATATAATTAGCATTTTACTGTGAGTGAACAAAATTACAATTAAGTTGCATTTGCCAAAAATGCAAGGTACATTTTAGGTAGACAGTAATCAAACAACTTTTCAAATTATCCTGTTGCCTAGTTGAATACAGAGTGTAGGTTATCTATGAAAATCATAGTACATCCTGAATTAAATATGTCCCCAGTCATCACTAAAACCACTCAGGCACCTACACAGGGAATTTTTTTTTCTTAACATCTTTATTGGGGTATAATTGCTTTACAATGGTGTGTTAGTTTCTGCTTTATAACAAAGTGAATCAGTTATACATATACATATGTTCCCATATCTCTTCCCTCTTGCGTCTCCCTCCCACCCTCCCTATCCCACCCCTCTAGGTGGTCACAAAGCACCTAGCCGATATCCCTGTGCCACGTGTCTGCTTCCCACTAACTATCTACCTTACGTCTGTTAGTGTTTGTTTATATGTCCATGACTCTCTCTCGCCCTGGCACAGCTCACCCTTCCCCCTCCCCATATCCTCAAGTCCGTTCTCCAGTAGGTCTGTGTCTTTATTCCTGTCTTACCCCTAGGTTCTTCATGACATTTTTTTTTTCTTCTTAAATTCCATATATATGTGTTAGAATACGGTATTTATCTTTTTCTTTCTGACTTACTTCACTCTACACAGGGAATTTAAAAGAGCTTCACCAGAGACGATTCACTTGCTTCCTAAAAGAAGTACTATTTAGTCCTGGTGAGGAATAAAAAAAATTTTTTTTAAATCTATATCATCTGTATATTTTATGTAATCCTAAAATCCTGTTAGGATTACATCTGGCAAAGAATCCAAGAGAATTATTTTGTAGAATGTGTAATCATATAAAAATTCAGTTATTATAACCTCTTACCACACTCTTATCCCTAGATGACATCATTTCAAAACTTTCGGAGAATCAAGAATAATTTGTTCCTAAGAAAAACTGAGTATTCCAGTCTTATTCTTAATGAGTCCCCTATTACCAGCCAAGGGACCTTTTTCTTATTTAAATGTTCTACCTTCCTTCTTTCAACCCTTATTTCTCCACTCATATTTTTCTTTTATTTTCAGGTATCTGACATAAGAGCAGACAAGAATTTGTTTTTTAGAACTCATAGGCAAGAAACATAACCACGTTTTAAAATTTCTAAGGGAAGTTAAACCCAGTGTGAGCACTTTACATACTTAGTGTGGATATCGGGACATCTGGATTGAGTCAATCTCAGGGCCCCTACCCATTTCTACTGGATAGGAAATGATGCCAGGGGGTTTGTGTTGTCAATGGGAAGAGGCCTCAGTGCAGAAGCCTTTGCCACTTCTGCTACAAGAAGCTTTTGGCCTGTCCTCTGTTCTCTGCCAGCCCTTGACATCATTTAGGCACAGATCTGCCCTTCACACCAGCTTCTTCATGACAGGGAGACCATACCTTTTCTTGCTGCTTTTAATGATGCTGAGCTACTTGTCAGCTGCCTGAAGATTTTCTTTTAATAGGCCCTGGAAATTCAAAGACAGTTCCTTTGGCAATAAGAAAAGCCTTGACCCTAGAAAACCTAGGTGTGATTAGAATGTTTTTAATAGGTGAGAGATAGGAACAAGAATAACAGAAAATATTCTTTTCAGCCTTTCTGTTTCACACATGTAAGGAGACAGAAAGGAGTGTCTCAGTAAATTACCGTGCCACATATACAAACCATGTTTCAGGGACCAAGGATACAGATGACTGTTTCTTATTCTCCCCCATGAGGAGCTTTCTGCAAGATTGGTCCAAAGAACACAGGTGGTTTTGTATAGTCTATGAACTAGTAGTTTCAGAGAAAAAAAATATATAATTTTTTTACATGTTTCACACATTTTAAATGTAAGATTAATTGTATTTTTCCTTATTAACAGTTGTTGCATCGCATGCCTGATTTATAAATCAATAATAACTGTTAGAGTGTATGCCACGATAATAGTTAAGAATGACTTTCTAAATTAAAAAAAAAATCAAGACACCAATGACATTGTACATTGCAAATCAGTATGTGCTAGAGGAACTCGAGTTATGTTTTTTAAAGAAGCAGAGGAAGAAAGAAGGGTGTATATTTGATAAATGGATTTTACTGGACCAGCAGTCTCCAGTGCACTGACTATTAAGATGCTTTATCCAACAGTGGAACAAAGGATCAACACTTTGTGCAACTTTCTAACAAAGCACAGTGGACTTTCTGGTAAGCCATTTGATTTTTTTTTTCCTGAGAAAGTGCACAACAGTGCCTTCTGGGATAACGGTTTTTAAATTTCTCTCTATAAAAGTAGAATCCGAAACTACATAGAATTGCACTGATCCAGCAAAAACAGCTAAAGTAACATTATTGCTGAGAGGACTGCAAAGGAAAGCACCAGGTTACATTTGTTCAGAAAGAAAGTTAATTTCCAAATTCATTTTTCAAAAGATACTCTTGCAAAACACCAGTTTCATTCAGTGGGAGAGAGCACATCTCATGCATTGATGATAAACCAGATAACCTCCTGTGGGCCCAAGATCTTGGCAAGTCTGTACCTACCCTAGTAATTAGGTTCAAAAACCAATATCCCAGAGAAAAATGGAGAAGTAACTGAATTTACATTGCTAACACCCAAAGGAATGAGGACTCGTAAAAGAAATTAAATTCAGATATGGAAAAATAAAAGTATAACAATTTAAAAATATAATATAAATAAACAGTATATTTAGTTTCCAAAATCCTACTGTGAACTAGAGAGTATTACCTCCATTTTACATTTGATGAAATGGAGATCAAAGATTATATTTGGGGCTTCCCTGGTGGCGTAGTGGTTGAGAGTCCGCCTGCCGATGCAGGGGACACGGGTTCGTGCCCCGGTCCGGGAAGATCCCACATGCCGCGAAGCGGCTGGGCCCGTGAGCCGTGGCCGCTGTGCCTGCGCTTCGGGAGCCTGTGCTCCGCAACGGGAGAGGCCACAAATTTTCTAGTTAAGCATAACAAATGACCATACATTCAGTGGCTTAAACCAACACACATTTATTAACTCAGTCTCTGTAGGTAGAGTTCCTGGCATACCGTCTACCTGAATCCTCTGTGTCGGGGGCTTACTGGGATGTAATGCAGGTACAGTCAGGGATGCCCTCACATTAGAGACTCAAATGGGGATAGGTCTGCTTCCAAGATCATCCAGGTTCTTAGAGAATTCATTTCATTATGGTTGTAGGTGGAAAGTTTCAGTTTCTTGATGGAGACAATACTCAGATCCTGAGGCCACCGGCAGCTCCTTGCCATGCGGCCAATAAAATGATGTAAGTTGTAGTTTTAATATGCCTATTATGAAGATCTATTCAAGTGATGATTGGCCTTTCAATTTTCCTTTTCTTTAAAATGCTTATTTATGTTTTGTTGATTTTTCTTTTTTTCCCTCAGTTTTATTGAGATACAATTGTTGTATAATGGTATATTCGTTTTAGGTATACAACATAATGATTTGAAATGATTACTACAATAAGTTAACATCTGTCACCTCACATGATTACAGATTTTTTGTGTGACGAGAATTTTTAAGACCTAATCTACGGTAATTTTCAAATACACAAAACAATATTGTTAACTAAAGTCATCAGACTATCACATGCCTAAAACTTATTTATCTTATAACTGGAAGTTTGTACCTTTTGAGCACCTTCACCCATTTCCTCCACCCCTCATGTCTGACAACCACCAATTTGTTGTCTGCTTCTATAAACTCAGTGATCGTAGATTCCACATGTGAGATAATACATTGTATGTCTTCCTGTGCCTGAATTATTTACTTAGCATAATGCCCTCAAGGTCCATCCTTATTGTCAAAAATGACAGGATTTCCTTTATGGTGGAATAATATTTCATTGCATACGTGTATGTGTGTGTGTATATATATCTGCTCCATCCATTCATCGACAGATGGACACTTAGGTTGTTTTCATGTCTTGGCTATTTTAAATAATGTTGAAATGAATATGGGGGTATACATATCTCTTCAAAATAGTGTTTTTGTTTCCTTCAAATGTATACCCAGGAGTGGGATTGCTGGATTATATGGCAGTTCTATTTTTAGTTTTTTGAGGACCCTGTATACTGTTTTCCATAGTGGCTACACCAATTTACATTTCCATCAACAGTGAATAAGGGTCCCTGTTTTTCCACATCCTCACCAACGCTTGTTATCTCTTGTGTTTTTGATGATAGCCTTTCTAGCAGGTATGGGGTGATGTCTCATTGTTGTGTTGATTTGCATTTCCCTGATGATTAGTGAAGCTGAGCATCTTTTCATGTACTGGTTGGCCACTTGACTTCATTGAAAAATGTCTATTCAGTTCCTCTGTCCATTTTTAATCAGATTATTATTATTATTTGCTATTGAATTGTATGAGTTCTTTATACATTTTGGCTATTAACTCATATCAGATGCATGGTTTTCAAATAATTTCTCCCATTCCATAAGTTGCCTTTTCATTTTGTTGATAGTTGCCTTTGCTGTGCAGAAGCTTTTTAGCTTGAGGTTGTCTTATTTTTTGTTGTCATTGCCTTTGCTTTTGGTGTCAAACATAAAAGCCATTGCCAAGACTGACGTTAAGGACCTTACTCCTCATGGTTTTTTTCTAGGAGTTTACAGCGTCTGATATTACATTCAAGTTTAATCCATTTTGACTTGATTTTTGTGTACAGTGTAAGATAGGGATCCAGCTTCATTCTTCGGCATGGGGCAGCCTAGTTTCCCCAGCACCACTTACTGAAGAGACTGTCCTTTTCCACTGTGTATTCTTGGCGACTTTGTTGTAAATTAACTGACCACATATGTGTGATTTTTTTAATAGGCTCTCTATTTGACTGATCGTTCAAGGTGTGTGTTTTTATGCCAACACCATGCTATTTTATTACTGCATTGTAATATAGTTTGAAATCAGAAAGCATGATGCCTCCACCTTTGTTTTTTCTTTCTTATGACTGCTTTGGCTATTCAGTCTTTTGTGGTTCTATGCAAATTTTAGGATTGTTTGTCCATTTTCTGTGAAAAATGCTGTTTGAATTTTGAGAGGGATTGCATGTAATCTGAAGATTGCTTTGGGTTACAGACATTGTAACAGTATTAATTTCAAATCAATGAACACAGAATACCTTTGCATTTATTTGTGCCTTTAATTTCTTTAATTAATGTTTGTACTTTTCTGTGTACAGAACTTTTGCCTCCTTGCTTAAATTAATCTTGGGTATTCTTTTTGATGTGATAAAATAGGATTGTTTCTCTAATTTCTCTTTCTGATAGTGTGTTATTTATAGAATTGCAACACGTTTGTATATTGATTTTTTATTATGTAACTTTACTAAATTCAATTATTAGTTCTAACAGTTTTTGGTGGAGTCCTTCGGGTTTTCTGTATATAATATCATACCGTCTGCAAATAGGGAAAGTTATACTTCTTTCTTTCCAATTTGAATGTCTTTTATTTCTTTTTCTTGCTGGTTGCCATGGCTAGGACTTTCAGTACCATGTTGAATACAAGTGGTGAGAGTGGGCACCCTTGTCTTGTTTCTGGTCTTGGAGGAAAAGCTTTTCACTGTTGAAAATGATGTTGGCTATGGATTTGTCATAGATGGTCTTTAGTACACTGAGGTACATTTCTTTTATGCCTAACTTGTTGAGGGTTTTTTAAATTATAAATGAATGTTTGATTTTGACAGATACTTTTTCTGCATCTATTGAAATGATCATATGATTTTGTATCACATTGGAATAAATCCTGCTTGCTCATGATATATTAGGATAGTTCTGGTCTCATAAAAGACTTCAGAAGTGTCCCTTCTCTTCTATTTTCTGAAGAGAAGTATTCCAATTTGGTATAGCAATTATATTTGAATAATTGGTATATTTCCTTTAGAACTATTTGGTAGGTTTCAGCAATGAAACCAACTAGACTTAAGTTTTCTTTCACAGAAGAATCTGCACCACAAATTTAAAACTTTGATAGATAAGTAACTATTCAGGGTACCTCTTTCTTCTTGAGGAAGTTTTATAGTTTGTGTCTTTTAAAGAATTCTTCATCTCATCTAATTTGCCAAAGTTATGGGCACAGTTTTTTGGGTCCTAATTTTTACTATTTAATGTCTGAGAAAGTCAGTCACGATGTTCCATAATTCATTTCTGATATCATTGAATTGCATCTTCTCATTTTTTCATTTTCATGATCTTTGGAGATTTATCAATTTCATTGACATCAAAAAACAGGTTTGCTTTCACTGATGATTCCCTAATGTGCTTGGTTTTCAATTTCATTGATTTCTTCTTTTATCTAAATTATTTCTTTCACTCTGCTTGCTTTGGGTTTTAATTTCTTCTTCCTTCTGTGGTTTCTTAAAATGGAAGCTTAGATTGTTGATTTGAGACTTTTGCTCTTTTTAAATATGTGTTCAGTGCTATACATTTCCCTCCTAGCATTGCTTTAGCTGCATTTCCAAAATTTTTATATGTTGCATTTTAACTTTTGTTCAGTTCAAAATATTTTTTAAAAACTTCCTTAGGCTACCACTATGATCTCACACTTTTGCACTGAGCTTCACACTCTCTGTAATGTTATTCCTCCAAATGTCCTTACAGTTTTCTTCTTCAAGTTTTCAAGTCATTCCAATGTTATCTTCCCAGTGATACCATTTTATTTAAATTTTAACCCTCTAGGCACATCATTTTTCTTACCCCGTTAAATTTTTTTCTTCAAATAATCTATCATCTTCCAATATACTGTATGTTGTTCATCATCTGGGCCAACTCACCACTGTCCCAACTCACCAGAATGTAAGTTTTATGATATCAGAATATTTTTTCCACTGACTCCTCAGTACGTAGTATACTCATTCGTATGCTCAATACTCAATATTTACTGAATAATTTTGTCTCCTTGGAGTTATTCATAAATTATTCTGATTATATTTCCTAGCCCTTAACTCTGAATTAATTTCCTATGTAGATATATTCAATAGTACTTTAAAACTCAAATTTCATCCTTATAACAGTTGTTTTAAATATGCAGAAGAGTACTTTTAATCCTAATTCTACTTTACACCTAAGAAAAAGGTATCTCCAAGAATAAAGATTGCCACATGCAAAAAGCTAGGAATAGGACGGGAAGTAGAACTTTAAAAGTTCTTCTATTGATAAGCCTAGCACCTTTACAGCACATACATATATCCAGGCAGTAGTACACATGAGAAGTATAAATACAGACTTTTCAACAAACTTACATTATATACATAGCCAAGAAATATAAATGCATATTAGATATGCATGCATAAATATATAATCAGTGTTTATGAAGTGATCTATGAAAATATTTTTAATCATAAATAATATGACCAGTTTCTTCTTAATGAATTTAAGTGTCTAAATTTAAATTAGTTTACAAACCATTGGCAACTATGGTTAGAGAAATAATGTGATATTTTTTAAAATAAAATTTGAACAGAAATTTAAATGTAGTTCACATTCCTCTAAAAAGGAGTATTTTAGAATAAGAGTGTATTATTTCAGTAGCCAGGCAACATTATGGCCTTGAGATATTCTAATTCTCAACACATAGCCAAGGGTTTCTTAACTCCCCTGAGACATTATTATTTCTAATAACCAGATTTCCAGAGTTACATTCCCATTACAGAGCTTCATTAATATGTGGAATGTATGTAGCTCTCAGATAGAAAGGTTTTACGAAGATTTGTCACATGTTCCCTTGTGAGTTGGGAAGGATAATGAGCAAATCAGAATATTTTCCCCCAAATTAGCTTCAATCTGTTAAATTAAGCTCCCTCCAAAAAATACAGTCATATATAAAGATGCAAAGTGTAGAAATGTTTTCTCCATTTCAAATACAGTGTTTCCAGCTCAATGGAGCTTTGGAAATTTTTAACAGCGACTCAAAATTATGAATAGTTCAATCAACTCTTTTATATTTTTGGTAGTTTGTGGATTTTTATTTTTCTCTTCTAAAATTACCCAGTGAGAACAATTCTCCTTTGTAACTGCAGACTATTATCCATCTTTAATCATTCAAAAACTGTGCCGTAGTACCAGCTTAAATGTATCCTTCTAAGGATTTTTCTCTAATTCCACGTTTCTGCCACATGCAAAATTAATCCCATTTAACAAAACTGCAATAATCACTTTGAAAGGCCATGCCAAAATGTGGATAAATAATTGCAAAAGGCCTGAGTCTTTGATCTTTATTAACGTATGCTAGACAAATGCTAACAGAGAGGTCTTAAATATAAACCATATTAAATGAAACAGTGAGTACTAGAATCTCGGAAACTCCTAATAGAGTTCTTTTAAAAATAAATGAGCTAAGAAATAAGAAGGAAAAGGACAGGAATGGAAGGAATGATACAAGAAAGAGGAACTACTATTTCAACTTAAGTCAATCTCTGTCAACCAGTTTGCTGTTTCCTCCTCCTTTCCTAATCTCTGAAATATGGAATCTCCCAGGCTATATTCTCGAAATCTCTCTCTTTACTCTCCACGTGACCTCGACCAGTCTCTCGGATATAAAAACCACTACATGCTATTTCATTTCAAATTATAACTACAGTGTGCACCTATTTCCTTAACAGCCCACTGGACAACTGTACATAGATGTCCTAAACCAAACTCCTCATTCCCAAACCACACACCTTCTCTTCTTTGTCAATTCCATCTCAGTATAGACTGATTCCATTTTACCTTCTTAACGGGAAAACCATACTCACCTACACAGAGGGGTCTCCTGGATGATTTTCTTTCTCTTCTGCCTCACCTGCAATTCAGCACCAAACGATGCTGATTCTACCTTCAAAGTACAGGAAGAAGCCAACATTTTCTCCTACCTCTTCCACTATCAGGCTGGTCCAAACCATCAACTTTGGTATGAATTATTTCAATAACCTTTAAATTGATCTTCCTGATGCTGCTACATCCCATTAGAGTCAATTCTCAATGAAGCGACCGCAATACCACATCTAAAATGTCTTTCCGATAAAATTCCCCTTATGCTCCAGATCCTGCAGTGGTTTCCCACTCACTCCAAGTAAACATTAAGGACTTTTAGTAGTTCATAGGTCCTCCACATTCTAGCTCCTAACTTCTTCCCACTCTATCTCCTACCACAAACCTGACACCCACCGTATCCTGTTCGAGTATCACTTAAACAGAGTTTTCCCTGAATACTGTATGTAAAATAACACTCCAGCACCACGTTAACACTCCATATCCCTCATCTTGCTGCACTTTTGTCCAGAGCACTATCCCTCTATAATTATTTATATTCTGCTACTGTCCATTAGACTGTCAGCTCGATCAGAGCAAGGGCTACTCTGTTTTGTTTGCTATATGTTGATAATTGCCAATTGAAGTTACTCCATAAATATTCATTGAATTAATAAATACTACTAATAATAAATACTAATAATAAATAAATACACCAGTTTTTCTCAATTCCACCAGGAGTCTATAGGTTTCTGACGTTCTGCATAATTTCCTTATCTCTTATTATAAATGTTTATCATCTCCTTCCTACCACCCTCCCCTTGCTTCCAAACGTACTTCACTATGCCCCAGGGAATTTTTGGTTTTGACCAAATCGCTCTACTATATCTTTATCCTCTTCAAGACTGTTTCAGTATTTCCACTACCTTAATTGAAAAGAGGATAATCTTCTCTTAAGTAGAACCTGTACATCAGAATAATGAGGTGCGCTTAGGGGATTATTCTCCTCATCCAATGCTGTCTCCAAACCACCTGTCTCTTTCCACTTATAAGATCTCTTCATTCAATTAAAATCATGACATTCTGCTTTTCCACCCTCTCTACATTTTTTCTTCGTTTTTTTTTTTTTTGTGTGGGGGGGTGGTCACCCACAGCTATCTGGTCTCTGTATTATCTTGGAAAGATTTAGCACCTGGCTCATAACTAACTCTTCTGTTCTCTTGGTGACTTCAACTTACATGTGATTAAACCATCCAGCTTACTAGCCTCTAAGACCCTTGACCTGTAGATCTCTAGTGACCTTTTGCTTCATTCTATCCAACTACCTTATTCCCATGTTATATCATGGATCTTATCCACAGAAATCACATTACCTTCAAAACTAATTTTAACCTGCAGAGTCTTCCAATATAACCTATATTGTATGTATATAAGCATTAACTTTATTAATTATTTGACATCACTGAGATCCTCAGTTTCTTTCAAAAATTCATAAATTGTAACCTCCTTCTTTCACAATCATGTGGAAACTCTCCATTCCTGGAGGGTCTTAACTTACACATGTGCAGAAAATTTTGCTGGAAAAAATCACCTATTGGACAAAACCGTCTCACTCTATGTTCATGATCACTGATCTCCATGGGTCCTCAACCCTACCTAGCAACTGCACTACCTTTACTCTGGAACATCTGCTCTTACTGTGATGACTATTTCTCATATTCTCATTTATCACCCCTTCTTCACATGCATCACTTTTAGCTTCTGAACTTGTCTTTTACTTTCTAAGCAATCCAAAATCTTTACATCTTATTCTTATTTTCCACCACCAAATGTGCAAATCTACCTGTCTTCTTCTTTTCAGTAAGTTACAGTGAATCACAATGAGAACTACAATGGGCATGTGATTCTCCCTTATCAAATGTAAGTTTCTCCATTTGTGCTGTAGACTCAGACTTTAACACCTTAAATTATACGTTTTCATTCCTAAACAGCCAAGATCTCTTATTCTCTAGCGTAGAATATCATCTTACAAACAAGTTCTCCGTTGACACACATGTTGTTCCAGGTTCCTTTTTTCTATATTTTTACAATACAATTATTTGCAAATAGTTTTCAGTTGACCACATTTTTAATTCATAAACCCAGTACCTGCTTTTCTGTTCCACCACATTTCTGGAAGTCCTCTTGGAAAGTTGATGGTCTCCAGGGTGCCAATTCTTAGCAGGCACTTGAGGAACATGATCTATGTACTCTGTTCTCTGTTGTTCAAAGTCATACACTCACTTGTTATTGAAACACTCCCTCCTCTTAGTCCCTGTGACTCCCTTCCTTTCCTGCTAATTGGAGTGTTGGAATTACTTTGCTCTTTCTGGTCTCTAAATTCTGGGTGCTCAGTCATGAGGTTCTATGCTCCTTTCTCTGTAACCTGTCCTGGATGCCCTCAACTGATTCTGTTATTTCAAATACAATCAGATGACTCTACTTATTTCCCAAGGAAAGGCCATGAATTTAGATTATAATTAATAACCTAAAAGCTATGTTTATATATCACATATGGAAAATTTGTCATATTCAGAAAGTATTCACTATTTCCTACCTCAAATGTGTTTTCTTACCCTAGTTTTCTTCTGCTTAGTAAATGGCACCACCATCCACCTGGTTGGCCAAGTCAGAAACTATTAGTATAATCTTTGATTCCTCTCTCTTTTTTTATTTCCCACATCCAATCCATCATGCAGTCCTGGATATGCTACCTCAAAATTATATCTCAAGACAAATATCATATGATATAACTTATATGTGGAATCTAAAATGATACAAATGAACTTATTCACAGAACAGTAATACACTCACAGACATAGAAAACAAACTTATGGTTACCAAAGGGGAAAGAGGGGGAGAGACAAATTAGGATTTGGGGATTAGCAGATAAAAGCTACTATATATAAAACAGATAAACAACAAGGACCTACTGTATAGCACAGGGAACTATACTCAATATATTGTAATAACCTATAATGGAAAAGAATCTGAAAATGGATATATATATATATACACACACACACATATATATATATATAAACTGAATCATTTTTGCCATACACCTGAAACTAACACATTGTAAATTAACTCTACTTCAATAAAAAAAGAAAGTCACTTTGATATTATGCAAGAAAAACAATTATATTTCATACTTGCCCATTTTAAACATTGAAAAATAAAACAGCTATAATTTGGACTTACCTAATTAAAAGGCATTTTGGTGGAGAAGGAAGTAGGGGTCTTCTGCATTTAGATGAATATTACTGTTAAAAATAAGGTAACAGAAAGTTAAAATATCCCAATTAATTTTCCCTATGTACCTGTTTTTATTTCCTTCCAAATTTTAATATTCTTCAGCACCACCCATTTTTTAAATCAAAAACTCTTATAAAGTATTCCCTTTTAGAAAAGAAATTAATGTATATTACTATAATTTTTCTTTTTACCCAATTCTTTCTTTTGAAAATTTATTCTTCCATTCCTTCTGACATCCTAAATAAAATCATCACCAAACCAAGCCTTTGTTTTTAGAACCTGTCATTACTTTTTCCAGGTGGATATAAGTCACACCTAGGCATATCTATTATAGTTGTTGAAATTTTTTAAAAAAAATATTAAAGCCAACAGAGGAAAAAAATACATTACCTTCAAACTGTGTCTCAGTAATTATCAAACCAACCGTAACAAAATGACAAATTTAAAGTGCTAAAAGAAAATGTTTCAACCTAGATTTCTACCCAGTGAAGTTATCTTGCAAACATAAACATCGTTTTTAGAAAGACAGAAAGTGAAAGCATTAATCTCTAAAATTTTTGACACTAAAGGATACATAAAAGGTGGTTTTTCAGGAATAATAACAATGATCTCAGAAGACAGTACAAAATTATAAAGAAAAAGAAGGAAGTTAAAGTGCTAATATATGTATAAACATAAATACATACTAAATACATATTCACTGAGCAAAATAACAGTAATGTCTTAAAGAATTTAAAATATTTCTTGAAATAAGTCCATTACAACAGTAATGCAAAGAGCACAAAAAGGTCATCAATTTTAAGAATTCAAAGATGCCTTCATATTTAGATGGTAAAAATGATAATTTTATTGAGATATCTCAAGGAACTGGTCATCTTTATAATGATTAACGAAGATAATCAAAGAATAGATGATTAGCAAGTTAACAGACAGAAAATAAAATAATAAAATTATCAGGCTGGACTAAAAAATATAAAGCAACTATATGAGGCTTATGTGAGTCACCACCTAAAGCTAAGTAAACAGAAAGTTCAACAAAGAATAAGAAAGAAAACATTTAAAACATTAGCCAAAAGAAAGCAGTGTAACTATTTCAATGACAGCCAAAACGGTCCTAAGGAAATGTAAAATTGAGACAGAGAGAAACATTTCATAGGAATAAAGCATTCAAATTTGCAGAAAGATATCTCAATCCACACTCTGTATATACTTAATACCTTACCTTCCAAAACATGTAAAGAAAAAACGGAAGGTGAAATGGACAAATTTCCCATCACAAGAAAGCCCTTAACCCATCTCATTTAATAAGTGATAGAATAAGCCAACTAGAAATCAATAAGTCTACTGATTAAATAAGATCTAACCTGCACAATCAACAAACTTGTCCCAGTTGATTACCTACCTGTCATTCATATTATATACATACACACACACATATATATATACCAACAGATATATGTATATACACACACATATAGGTACGTGTGTGTGTGTGTGTGTGTGTGTGTGTGTGTGTATACTGCTAAAAGCATACATAGAGTAGATAAGCTTGTTAATTGTGTTGGTTATATCTTACTTAATCCATCTATCCATCCATCCATCCAAGCTGGCTTAAAGTTAAGACTGAGTCCACATAAGGAACATCTTAGCAATTAATATGCATCACGAGTGTAGCTGCTGTGCCTGTTAAATTATGTTAAACTTTCAAAAATCATTGTGTTGTAATTTTTTTCACAGCCATACACGTGTGTGTAGACAACTTTATTCATAAGGTCATTTAAAATAAACCTATTTGTAGGGTTTCATCAAAAGTAGCACATTTTTATTATTTCAATTTTTACCTGTTGCACTAAAACAATCCCAGAATTGTATGGGATAAAATAATTTCTATGATGTATTCATTTCCTAGGGCTGTCATAACAAATGACCACAAACTGAGTGGCTTACAACAACAGGAGTTTATTCTCCCACAGTTCTGCAGGCCAGAAGTCTGAATTCAAGCTGTCAGCACAGCCATGCTCCCTCTGAAGGCTCCAGGAGAGAATCTCCTGGCATATTTTAATTTATGGCAGCATAAGTGCAATCTCTCTGTGGCCTCTCCCCTGGGTCTCTGTGTACAAATCCTCCTCTCCTTTCCCTCCTAAAGACATCACCAGTCACTGGATCGGGGGCCTGCTATGATTTCTTCTTGAGACCCTCAACTAGTTACATCTGCAAAGGCCATGCTTCCAAATAAGGTCACATTCTGAGGTTCTAGGTAGAGAGAAAAATTGTG
>NW_020173697.1:3476086-3528883 GCF_003031525.2 Neophocaena asiaeorientalis asiaeorientalis
GACACAATTCAACCCGATACATACAATTTCCTTTTCCTTCCTTTTCTTCTTTTGATATAACTATTATCTATCTCACTACCATTTCACTGACTTCTATGTAATTTCTCAAAATTATGGTAAGAGGTGGTTTCTAAATAGCCTAAGAAATTGTCTTTCCCAAACCACACAAAAACGAAATGGCGGGCTCTAATTACAGTATTCCAGATTCTCAGCCCACCTAGGAATATGTTTTCCTTGAAAAAAGAATCACAATCAATGAATGGATATTAGATATTTGAATCAAGTAGTCCAGTATTCAAATCCAAGGCCTCTTAACTGCATGAGGCTATAAGTTTCCATAAGTATAAGCTTATGAAGTATAGGATTAAAGTGGATGATTATCTATGGAAATCTGTGATAATTAAATAAGATGATGCAAATAAACCTGTTAACACAACACAAGGGACACAGTAGGCAGTCCACACGATGTAGTCTATTGCCACCTGACTCACCCAATGAATGTCATAGTGACACTTCACATAATGTCAATAGTATGGGTTGCTTTAGGTTTGCCTGCTTGAGCACACAAAGATGCAGCAATGTCTGAGTTCCACAATCAGAGATGGATATTAAGCCTCGATGACTCCTTTTGACTATAGAGAATAGCCTGGATAAGCTGTTGATCATCCCTAACAGAATACAGCGGCTATATCATTGACTCCCCATTTCTTTGCTCTGTTTCATTTATCCTTGTAGTTATTTATCATAACAATAATACTGTAGTTTTATAGAATATTGTCTTTCTGAGTAAAAACTGGAGGTTTCAAAGTATACTATGAGGAGGGGACCTTCAAGATGGCAGAGGAATAAGATGTAGAGATCACCTTCCTCCCAACAAATATATCAGAAATACATCTACATGTGGAACAACTCCTACAGAACACCTACTGAACACTGGCAGAAGACCTCAGACCTCCCAAACGGCAAGAAACTCCCCACATACCTGGGTAGGGCAAAAGAAAAAAGGAAAAACAGAGACAAAGGAATAGGGATGGGACCTGCCCCTCTGGGAGGGAGCTGTGAAGGAGGAAAAGTTTCCACACACTAGGAAGCCCCTCCACTGGTGGAGACAGTGGGTGGCAGGGGAGAAGCTTCGGAGCTACAGAGGAGAGCGCAGCAACAGGGATGCAGAGAGCAAAGCAGAGAGATTTCCACACAGAGGATCAGTGCCAACCAGCACTCACCAGCCTGAGAGGCTTGTCTGCTTAACTGCCAGGGAGGTTGGGGGCTGGGAGCTGAGGCTTGGGGCTTCAGAAGTCAGACCCCAGGGAGATGACACGGGTTGGCTGAGTGAACACAGTCTGAAGGGGGCTAATGCACCACAGCTAGCTGGGAGGGAGTCTGAGAAAAAGTCTGGACCCGGCGGAGAGGCAAAAGACCATTGTTTTGCGGTGTGCAAGGAGAGGGGATTCAGAGCACCGCCTAAATGAGCTCCAGAGATGGGGGCAAGCCGTGGCTATCAGCGTGGACACCAGAGATGGGCATGAAATGCTAAGACTGCTGCTGCAGCCAACAAGAAGCCTGTGTGCAACCACAGGTCAATATCTACACCTCCTCTCCCGGGAGCCTGTGTAGCCCGCCACTGCCAGGCTGCACATCTCAACGCTAAGGCCAAGCTCCGCTCAACAACCAGCAAGCTACAGCGCTGGACATCCTATGCCAAACAACTAGCAGGAAAGGAATACACCACCACCCATTAGCAGAGAGGCTGCCTAAAATCATAATAAGGTCACAGACACCCCAAAACACACCACCGGACGTGGTCCTGCCCATCAGAAAGACAAGATCCAGCCTCATCCACCAGAACACAGGCACCAGTCCCCTCCACCAGGAAGCCTACACAACCCACTGAGCCAACCTTAGCTACTGGGGGCAGACACCAAAAACAAGAGGAACTACGAACCTGCAGCCTGCAAAAAGGAGACCCTAAAAACAGTAAGTTAAGAAAATGAGAAGACAGAGAAACACACAGCAGATGAAGGAGCAAGGTAAAAATCAACCAGACCAAACAAATGAAGAGGAAATAGGCAGTCTACCTGAAAAAGAATTCAGAGTAATAATAGTAAAGATGATCAAAAATCTTGGAAATAGAATGGAGAAAATAAAAGAAACATTTAACAAAGACCTAGAAGAACTAAAGAGCAAACAAACAATGATGAACAACACAATAAATGAAATTAAAAATTCTCTAGAAGGTATCAATAGCAAAATAACTGTGGCAGAAGAATGGATAAGTGACCTGGAAGGTAAAATAGTGGAAATGACTACTGCAAAGTAGAATAAAGAATGAAAAGAATTGAGGACATTCATAGAGACCTCTGAGGCAACATTAAACACACCAACATTTGAATTACAAGGGTCCCAGAAGAAGAAGAGAAAAAGAAAGGGTCTGAGAAAATATTTGAAGAGAGAAGATGGACCTAATTGATAATTATAGGACATTCCATCCAAAAACAACAGAATACACTTTCTTCTCAAGTGCTCATGGAAAATTCTGCAGGATAGATCATATCTTGGGTCACAAATCAAGACCAGGTAAATTTAAGAAAATTGAAATCATTATCAAGGATCTTTCCCGACAAGAAAGCTATGAGACTAGATATCAATTACAGGAAAAAAAAAAATCTGTAAAAAATACAAACACATGGAAGCTAAAAAATACACTACATAAAAACCAAGAGATCACTGAGGAAATCAAAGAGGAAATCAAAAAATACCTAGAAACAAATGACAATGAAAATATGATGACCCAAAACTTATGGGATGCAGCAAAAGCAGTACCAAGAAATTTACAGCAATAAAATCCTACCTCAAGAAACAAGAAACACCTCAAATAAACAGCCTACCCTTACACCTAAAGCAATTAGAGAAAGAAGAATAAAACAACCCCAAAGTTAGCAGAAGGAAAGAAATCATAAAGGTCAGATCAGAAATAAATCAAAAAGAAATGAAGGAAACAATAGCAAAAATCAATAAAACTAAAAGCTGGTTCATTGAGAAGATAAACCAAATTGATAAACCATTAGCCAGACTCATCAAAAAAGAAAGGAAGGACTTCCCTGGTGGAACAGTGATTGAAAGTCTGCCTGCCAATGCAGGGGACACGGGTTTGTGCCCCGGTCTGGGAAGATCCCACATGCTGCGGAGCGGCTTGGCCCGTGAGCCATGGCCGCTGAGCCTGCGCGTCCGGAGCTTGTGCTCCGCAACGGGGGAGGCCACAACAATGAGAGGCCTGCGTACCGAAAAAAAAAAAAAAAAAAAGGAGAAAACTCAAATCAATAGAATTAGAAATGAAAAAGGAGAAGTAACAACTGACACTGCAGAAATACAAAGGATCATGAGAGATTACTACAAGCAACTCTATGCCAATAAAATGGACAACCTGGAAGAAATGGACAAATTCTTAGAAAAGCACAACCTTCTGAGACTGAACCAGGAAGAAATAGAAAATATGAACAGACCAATCACAAGCACTGAAATTGAGATTGTGATTAAAATCTTCCAACAAACAAATACCCAGGACCAGATGGCTTCACAGGTGAATTCTATCAAACATTTAGAGACGAGAAAAAAACTACCCTTCTCAAACTCTTCCAAAATACAGCACAGGGAAGAACACAGCGAAACTCATTCTAGGAGGCCACCATCACCCTGATACCAAAACCAGACAAGGAAAGAAAACTACATGCCAATATCACTGATGAACATAGATGCAAAAATCCTCAACAAAATATTAGCAAAGAGAATCCAGCAGCACATTAAAAGGATCATAAACCATGAGGAAGTGGGGTTTATCCCAGGAATGCAAGGATTCTTCAATATACATAAATCAATGTGATAAACCATATTAACAAAACTGAAGGAGAAAAACCATATGATCATCTCAATAGACGCAGAAAAAGATTTCGATAATATTCAACACCCATTTATGATAAAAGCCCTCCAGAAACTAGGCACAGAGGGAACTTACCTCAACATACTAAAGGCAATATATGACAAACCACAGCCAACATCATCCTCAATGGTGAAAAACTAAAACCATTTCCACTAAGATAAGGAAAAAGACAAGGTTGCCCACTCTCACCACTCTTATTCAACATAGTTTTGGAAGTTTTAGCCACAACAATCAGAGAAGAAAAAGAAATAAAAGGATTCCAAAATAAAAGGATTCAGAAAAAAAGAAGTAAAGCTGTCACTGTTTGCAGCTGACATGATACTATACATAGAGAATCCTAAAGACTCTACCAGAAAACTACTAGAGCTAATCAATGAATTTGGTAAAGTAGCAGGATACAAAATTAATGCATAGAAATCTCTTGCATTCCTATACACTAATAATGAAAAATCTGAAAGAGAAATTAAGGAAACACTCCCATTTGCCATTGCAACAAAAAGAATAAAATATCTAGGAGTTAACCTACCTAAGGAGACAAAAGACCTGTACGCAGAAAATTATAAGACACTGATGAAAGAAATTAAAGATGATACAAATACATGGAGAGGTATACCATGGTCTTGGACTGGAAGAATCAACACTGTGAAAGTGACTATAACTACCCAAAGCAATCTACAGATTCAATGCAATCCCTATCAAACTACCACTGGCATTTTTCACAGAACTAAAACAAAAAAATTCACAATTTGTATGGAAACACAAAAGACCCCGAATAGCCAAAGCACTCTTGGGAAAGAAAAACAGAGTTGGAGGAATCAGGCTCCCTGACTTCAGACTATACTACAAAGCTACAGTAATTAAGGCAGTATGGTACTGGCACAAAAACAGAAATACAGATCAATGGAACAGGATAGAAAGCCCAGAGATAAACCCATGCACATATGGTCACCTTATCTCTGATAAAGGTGGCAGGAATATACAGTGGAGAAAAGACAGCCTCTTCAATAAGTGGTGCTGGGAAAACTGGACAGCTACATGTAAAAGAATTAAATTTGAACACTCCCTAACACCATACACAAAAATAAACTCAAAATGGATTAAAGACCTAAATGTAAGGCCGGACACTATAAAACTCTTAGAGGAAAACATAGGCAGAACACTCTATGACATAAATCACAGCAAGATCCTTTTTGACTCACCTCCTAGAGAAAGGGAAAAAAAAATAAACAAATGGGACCTAATGAAACTTAAAAGCTTTTGTGCAGCAAAGGAAAACATAAACAAGACAAAAAGACAACCTCAGAATGGGAGAAAATATTTGCAAATGAAGCAACTGACAGAGGATTAATCTCCAAAAGATACAAGCAACTCATGCAGCCCAATATCCAAAAAAAACAGCCCAATCCAAAAATAGGCAGAAGACCTAAATAGACATTTCTCCAAAGAAGATATACAGATTGCCAGCAAACACATGAAAGAATGCTCAACATCATTAATCATTAGAGAAATGCAAATCAAAACTACATTGAGATATCATCTCACACCTGTCAGAACGGTCATCCTCAAAATATCTACAAACAATAAATGCTGGAGAGGGTGTGGAGAAAAGGGAACCCTCTTGCACTGTTGGTGGGAATGTGAATTGATACAGCCACTATGGAGAACAGTATGGAGGTTCCTTAAAGAAGTAAAAATCAAACTATCATATGACCCCAGCAATCCCACTACTGGACATATACCCAGAGAAAACCATAATTCAAAAAGAGTCATGCACCACAATGTTCATTGCAGCTCTATTTACAATAGCAAGGACATGGAAGCAACCTAAGTGTCCATCAACAGATGAATGGATAAAGAAGATGTGGCACATATATACAATGGAATATTACTCAGCCATAAAAAGAAACAAAATTGAGTTTTTTGTAGTGAGGTGGATGGACCTAGAGTATGTCATACAGATTGAAGTAAGTCAGAAAGAGAAAAACAAATACCATATGCTAACACATATATATGGAATTAAAAAAAAAAAGAAATGATCATGAGGGACCTTGGGGCAAGACGGGAATAAAGATGCAGACCTACTAGAGAATGGACTTGAGGATATGGGGAGGGGAAGGGTAAGCTGTGACAAAGTGAGAGAGTGGCATGGACATATATACACTACCAAATGTAAAAGACATAGCTAGTGGGAAGAAGTTGCATAGCACAGGGCGATCAGCTCGGTGCTTTGTGACCACCTAGAAGGGTGGGACAGGGAGAGTGGGAGGTAGGGAGATGCAAGAGGGAAGAGATACGGGGATATATGTATATGTATAACTGATTCACTTTGTTATAAAGCAGAAACTAACACACCATTGTAAAGTAATTATACTCCAATAAAGATGTTAAAGAAAAAATGAAGTGGTACATGTATATAATGGAATACTACTCAGCCATAAAAAGAATGAAATGATGTCTTTTGCAGCAACATGGATGCAACTAGAGATTATCATACTAAGTAAGTCAGAAAGAGAAAGACAAATACCATATTCTATTGCTTATATGTGGAATCTATAATATGACACAAATGAAGCTATCTCTGAAGGAGAAACAGATGACAGACATAGAGAACAGACTTGTGGTTGCCAAGGAGAAGGGGGGTGGGGGAGGATGCAGTGGGAGTCTGGGGCAAACCAGCATATATAGGATGGATAAACAACAAATTCCTACTGTATAGCACAGGGATCTGTATTCGATATTCTGTAATAAGCCATAATGGAAAAGAAGAAAAATCACTCAAGACAGGGACCCAGTAAGTTACCAGGTTTCTAGTGCCCAGAAATAGTTCCCTATTTCCCTGTGTCTCATGCCCTGGGGTGAACCCAGGCCTGCACCCTGCCAGCTGTTAGTAAGATACCCAGATACAAACAGATAATATTATTTATTGTTATACCTCTAAGTCTATTCGGTTAGAGATAAATATGAGTTCATATATTAACAAAATATATTTTGTAACTTGTTAAAATTTTTGACCATGTACTTATACTAGCACTGATTCTTTTATACATTAAGATATTTAAATGGACATATTTATTGCATCATATAAATATACTACGTTTTAAATCAACATTCTAGTACATTACTAAATTTATTATATATATGTTGAAACATCCTAATAGCCAAATAATTCGAGATATTTTTAATCATTAGTTTAGGAAGAAATTCTGGCAACTCTAGCTCTGTCAATATATTTAGGCCATTTACTGTATACTTCCAAATCATCCTCCAAAAAATTTTTCAAGTTTGCACTCTTCAAACAGGAGTGTACTTTCCTAAATATTTGCTGGTTTAGTCAATGAATTGTTTTGTTATTATTTAATATATATTCTGTTGTTATTTTCCCTTTACTCAGGATTGATTTATAATCTCATTCCATTATTTATAATTTATCTCCTTGTCATTCTTTACTCATATTTACACCACTGTGGTCAGCAAAACTGGCTCATAAAAATTCTATTTTGGAGAATGTATTAGAGTTTCTATTCTGTCATATATACCTATATATCATTTATATGTAAATGATTCCTTAGTATTTAAAAATAATGTGTATTATACCTTATATCCCATATAATACAACACAGGTATGAATTTTGTTTAGCAAATATCCTATAAGCATATTTCTGTTACTTTGAATTTTTTAATATTTAAGTTATCAAAATTGATCAATGTAGAAAATATTTTAAAAGTTCAAAAGCCCATGAAATTCCATACCATCTTAACAGAGTAACCATCATTTCTATTTTGCTGACTCATATAAATATTCATAAATGTTCACATAAAGATGTACATCTTTTCTTAATTTTAATTCATTATGAAAATATTTTTTCTAATTTTATATTAATCAAATTTTCTCATACATGTTGGTTTTATTACTGACATTTTTTTTGTAGTTTTTGCTTTCTACCCAAAGATAAGAATATTCTCATCCCAGTCAGAGAAGAGTGCATAGTGAGGAGAAAGCTTTCTCAGCCTTTGCATTCGCCTTAATTTACATGAGACATCTCAAAAGTCAGAGAGTCTATAATGTGAAAACTTTTTTCAATTTTGCAATATTATAACTGTACAAATGCTCTCAGACTTTGACCCTTATAACATCTTCCTACAAAAATAATGGACATGGCTAGTTTTCTTGGCTGGGAGCAGTGAGACCCAATTCAGATTCACAAACCAGACAATGGGCAGGTTGCCTTGAAAACTAACCTGTAGAGAATACTGTTCTAAAAAGATGAGTTAATGAGACTGCAGATGTAGAAATGTCACTGCCAAGAGCACTTGAGAATTGACATGAGAACCAGAGATGGAAGACAGCATACCCGGCATGGATGTGTTGTCTCTCACCGTTAAATACTACAGCCATCCTGCACTCCACAGTCACATCTTGTTCTGTTGTCTCCCATGGTACCCAACCCCATCTAACTGAAGCCAGGAAGGCAAGGATTGTTTTCCTTTATCTCAGAAGCTACAATAGTGTTCAGCACAGAAGTTCTTCAGACATATTTGTTGAATGAATAAAAATGACTATACATACACACATATATACAGGCATAAACATGTGTCTGTTATAAATACAAAGTAAACTGTGTTGGAGATTGGTATCAATATTGACCAAACGAAGGTCAGATTCTAATGAGTCATCATCAGGGCACCTTCCTTGCATTTCTCACTAATTATACATAATGGAGATTTCTCCAGTTCACCTAATATATATCTATATGTATTGCTTATTTGTTTTGGCCTCAAGACATCCCTTGGAATGGAGTAACACAATATTCTAAAAAAAAAAAAAAATCACCTACTGATACCATTTTTTAAAGCTATTTTCTACCAGCTTAAACAATACTACCTACTTTATAGTACAGAGAGCTCTACTCAGTACTCTGTAATGGCCTATATGGGAAAAGAATCTAAAAAAGAGTGGATATATGTATATGTATAACTGACTCACTTTGCTGTACACCTGAAACTTACACAACCTTGTAAATCAACTATACTCCAATAAAATTTTTTTAAAAATCCTATATTGAACAACTGGGTACATACACTGTTACTTACTAGAACTCTTATTTTCATAGACTACTACCAAGTATTTGGATTTCATGTTGAATGGTAGGTTTTATTTTTATTTTAATTAGTAACAATTATGATTGAGTATGCCAAAAGATGTGACAAATCACAATTCCATTAGAAATTTTGTAGTAGACTTTCCTCACATCCCCATCAGTAGTGGGTGTTATAATTTAAAATATTTACCACTCTGAGAATTAGAAACAAAAGCTAATTGCTACCTTATTGGTATTTCTTTGACTAAAAATTAGACCGGGTACTTTTCAAGTTTTATTTTAGGAATTAGGATTTGTACCTCTTTGAATTCTCTCTTCATAATTTTGTGATTTTTCTTTGGATTGTCCTTTCCTTAGCAATTAAAAAAATATTATCTATTTCTCAAATGCATGTCAAGTATTTTTCAAACTAATATTTGTAAATTTTACTTTTAATTTAAGGATTTTTACATTACATGTAGTCAAGTATGTCTAAATATGTAAAGTAGGGTCCCAAATCAACTAGTTTATTTTCATACAGACACATAGCTAGTTGTAACACAAGGCAAATTGACTAAAAATATTTTTTGTTATTGAATTGAAATACCACTTTTTCATATATTAAATTCTCATTAAACAGGGATATGAATATGTGTATCTCCCATATATTAAATTTCACTGATCTATTTGATCTATTCCAATATTTTATTGAAACACATTGATAATATAGTCTCATTCCTTGTAATCAAGTCCTTTTTCTATTTTTCTTATATCCTTAGCTATGCTCAGAAATCAAGCTTCCATGTATAGCTTTATGGGATTTTATACAATTCTCCCATGCCTTTTCCTGACAAAATATCACTACTGAATTTTAATTAGAGCCACATTCTTATTTATCTGTTGAATTTGTGATATTTGAAGGAAATTAAGTTATTTATACCTTACCCTTGATTTTCATAAAAACATATAAAGAAGTAAATAAAAATTTACAGTTACAAACTTTATTATGATATTTGCTGCTGGGTTTTTACTTAAACCATTTTTTTTACATTTTATTTAAAGGACTTTTAAACTTTCTATTTAGTTTTCTTTTTTTCCTGCTCAGCTGAATTTTACTGAATGCTATTTCTAAGTTTATTATTAATTGTTTTTTCTTCTTGCTTAACTTGTTGATTTAGGAAATATGTTGATAGAATATGTAGATTGAATCCTTGATTACAACTATATCTTCCTGGAGCAAGTTTTAATTGTTGTACATGTAACACTTTACCAAACAGTAGATTATTCTATTTTATAATTCTTTAAAATTATGCATCTCTAGAAATCAATTTATATCTAACTTTTTCTTATAGCTTCCTAAGTTTTAAGGATTAAACTTTTATGACCTAGAATATATTAAATCATATTGGAATTGTTTGCTTCGTAAAGGTTAGATTGCCCTCAGTTGCAAAATACCTGATCCTGGTGTCTGTGGTAAAATTTTAAAAAGAGCAAAAATTGTGTCTTTTGCTCTTTCAATATACTTAGAGCTAGGAAAAGTGTCTGAAACTGGCATTCAGTAAACATTTGTTGAATAAAGGAAGCACTTCTTTATATGCTAAATACTTTATCCCATTAATTATTTAAAGTAATTCTCTAAGGTTTAGTAAGTATTGCTTCAGATGAGACAGATAAAGTTTAAAGAGGTTAAGAAATTCGCCATCGGTCATGAGAGTCTCTAAATGGTTGAGTTATGATTTAAACCCAAGTATGTCCGAAACTAAGGCCCATGATTTTAAATTCTGGGCCTTTTAGAAAAAAATTCTGCCACGTGCATTCATATTAATTATTACACTTATTTATTAATTTCCATATACTTTCTGAAGACACAAGTTCTCTGAACTTCCACATTTGTTCATAATACATTCCTCCAAAGCTATCCACTAAGTGAAATTTAGCACGTGCCATTATTTTAATGTATCCTTGATTTTTAAAATAAATTAAAAATGAATAAACCTAAGCACTTAAAATTCAGCTTTGCTTTTACAATTTTGAATTAACCAGGAATCCATCCACATATGGAAATGTGCTTTCAGGGGAAAACAGGTTTATAACACTGAGGATCATATATCATACTCATTCACTAGCTCTTTTAAAGAGCTCAAGTTGATTGACTATACAAAAGAACTAAAGATAATCAGATGAGATTGAGCTAGGGGAATTATAAATTGCATTCAGAGAAAACTTTTCTACCAATCTTAACTATTATTCTGAGGAAAGATTTTGAAAATTAGATGCACAATGAATAATGGTAAAAAAAAAACCCACAATATGAGTGAGAATAAGAGAATAGATACATGTCATGTGTCTTAGCTTTCTTTCTTAGCTGAATCCATTATATTTAACAAACTATTCACATCAGCTTACAGTTATGCAGAAAGTTCCTGAATTTGTTGGCTATCCAACACAGTAAAGTACTTAATACTTTTTAAGCCTTTGAATCTTTTTTGAAAATGTCCCCTATTTACTACAAAATGGCGAGCAGCCTCATTTTGAGAACTTTAAATAAAATCAAACCATTCTTCTCCATTCAAGTTTGAAAATCTCTAAGTTTGATTTTTATTTTTAATTGACAAAGAATAGAAAACATAATAAACACTGTGGTGTAATCTTGCAATAATAGTAAATATAAAACTCATTAAACATTTTTTTTCTCTTATGCCTGAAATAAAATAAATTGTTCTATTATATACTTCTTGGCTTATACTTCAACAACATGCTTTGGATTATACTTTAACAACATTTTGCAAAGAATTATTATAAACTTATTTCTATGTAAATAGAAGCTCCAGGTATAATTCCTTAAGTGCTGAGATGAATATATACCAAACAATGGCTTGAGTTGGAAAGAAATTATGACCTTTAAAAAATCTCAATAAATTACTATTATTTACAAACACCACAGGAAAGGAAATTTCATCCCTATAACTGTGATTACTTTATAATAAAAGCAAAAATCTATAAAGAATTTATAATATTTACAGTGGCTGTAGATATTTGCATGTTAAAAATTTTAAGTAGGCAGTCAATAATCAGAATGAAAGCATGTTGTTAAAGTATAATCCAAGAAGTATATAATAGAACAATTTATTTCAGGCATAAGAGAAAAAAACTTTTTAATAAGTTTTATATTTACTATTATTGCAAGATTACACCATGGTGTTTATAACATTTTCTATTCTTTGTCATTTAAAAATCAAACTTATATAACTTAAAATTATGTGTTTGTTTAATGACTATAATTGTTGGGAATTTTTTAACTTTTAATTTTATTGGAGTATAGTTGATTTACAACATTGTGTTAGTTTCAGGTGTACAGCAAATTACTGGTTACAAAGAATGTTCAGAGAGGCATTGAGTAATATACATACCTTGAAAATAATTTCAAATTTGAATCTGAGTTCATTTTTTTATATTGTTATTAATTTTCTTTTATATTTTGTTATATTTTTATTTTCTATTATTATATAATAAGAAAATAGCATTTTTTTATTTTAAAAAGAAAATTTTGAGTTATCATTTTACAAAATAATGATGGATTATAGAAGATGCTAAATTAATACTTGGAGAAATATGTCATAATCTGTGGTTATTCACAGTGACATCTGACATTTCACATCTTCTTTTCCAACATTATTCTATTAAAAAGAATGTGATTGGGGCTTCCCTGGTGGCGCAGTGGTTGGGAGTCTGCCTGCCAATGCAGGGGACACGGGTTCGAGCCCTGGTCTGGGAAGATCCCACATACCACAGAGCAACTAGACCCGTAAGCCACAACTACTGAGCCTGCGCGTCTGGAGCCTGCGCTCCACAACAAGAGAGGCCGCAACAGTGAGAGGCCCGCGCACCGCGATTAAGAGTGGCCCCCACTCGCTGCAACTAGAGAAAGTTCTCACACAGAAACGAAGACCCAACACAGCCAAAAAATAAATAAATAAATAATTTTTTAAAAAAAGAATGTGATTATCCAATTATCTCTTTATACCAATGTGGACTCATGGATATTTATTTTATTCTATGAGTTGAGTCACACTACATTAAAATTATTTATATTAAAGTGGACTAGGGGAATAGCATATTCAAGAATTTATAGTTCTTTCCGGTAATCATTTTTTTTGGAATACAAAATTTTCCCTATTTTGCCAGAAGTATCCCTGTCAAGCTAACTTCTTTGCAATTTTGTTATATAACAATTACTTTTGAGCATTTTCTTAGTTTTTGGTCAAAGAGATGTTATGAGTTTATCTTCTACATTGCTTATCCCAGCCCTGGTATCAGATCATCCTCCAAGAAGCCCTAGTTCCATTCATTGTAGAAGGGCATTTAGACACCAAGATTGGAGTGTTAGATGTGCTCACTGCTATTGATATGTTACTACCTTCTCAGTGGACATAGCTAAGAAACAGGTGTATGTGTCTACATGCATCTAGTTTTCTTTCCACATCTATCTGTCTATATACCTATTTTAAAACTATTAGTACATATTGATATTTCTGATTTCATGAACATCACAGGGTTTCCTGGTTTTCTCCCTACATTATTTATAACTCCTTTCTTCAAGAACTGGTTTTTATTATCCACAAGATATTTAGTAATATGTTCAAATGTAGAATGCACAGGCCCTAGAAAATGAGCCCCATTTAATTAGATCAGGCAGTGGAGAAATTTATGCTACACATTATGGAAAGCAGTAAAGCGATGAGCTGGTAATTATGATAACATAATCAGTGGCTATTAGCTGAGTGTGATACCAAGAGTCATGAATAGCTTAACAATGAGATCAAGGAAAGACAGTCAAAGAGCATACAGCTCAAACCACTGTGATCCAAGGGTGTCCTGTCCAAGGCTACAATCTATAAAGAGCAATATCAGAAATTACATATTGCCAGAAAAATAGACTTTACTGAAATAGTCCAGCCAAGCAAGTAAACCAACAACAACACGTTTTAGCAGTGAGGTGTAAATAAGTATCCAGAGTTGCTACAATATATTATAAAAAATTCATGACATTCAAAGAAATAGGAATATGTGACTGTTACACAGTCATTTCCATTCAACACTGTAATGTTGATTGTACCAGGGCAACTAGACAAGATAAAGAAATAAAAGACACCCAAATTGCAAAGAATTAAAACTGTATTTGCAAATAAAATCTTATGTGTAGAATATGTTAAGAAATCAGGTAAAAAATACCTCTAGAATCAATAAACAAGTTCATCAAGGTGTCAGAGTTCAAGATTAATAAAGAAAAATCACCCAGCAATGAAATATCAAAAAATGAAATAAACAATTCCATTTACAGGGGCATCAAAAAGAATAAAATACTTAGGAATACAGTTTAAAAGAGAAATGTAAAAATTGTATTCTGTAAACTCTAAAACATTGTTAAAAGAAATTAAAGACAATATAAATAAATGGAAAACATCCATGCTCATGGACCAGAATGTAACATCATTAAGATAGCAACAGTCCTTAATTTGTGGACTCAATGCAATGCATATCAAAATTATGAATGTCACTTTTTAAAATAGATATTGAAAAACTAATTCTAAAAAATTACATGGAAATTTAAGGGACACAGAATAACACAACTAATCTTGAAAAAAAAAGAACAAAGCTGAAGCATTCATAAATTCAAATTTCAAAACTTAATAGAGAGGTACAAGAATAAAGACAATGTGGTAGTTGCATAAGGATAGACATATAGATTAATGAAATACAATTGAGAGTCCAGAAATAGACCCATATATTTATGGCCAGTTGATTTTTAATCGGTGTGCCAAGGCAATTTAATGTGTGAAGAGTCTTTTCAAGAACTGGTACTGGACATGGGAGGTTGTGCAAGATGGCGGAGTAGAAGGACGTGTGCTCACTCCCTCTTGCAAGAGCACTGGAATCACAACTAACTGCTAAACAATCATCGATAGGAAGACACTGAAATTCACCAAAAAAGATACCCCACATCGAAAGACAAAGGAGAAGCCGCAATGAGATGGTAGGAGGGACGCAATCACAGTAAAATCAAATCCCATAACCACTGGGTGGGTGACTCACAAACTGAAGAACAATTATATGACAGAAGTCCACCCACTGGAGTGAAGGTTCTGAGCCCCACATCAGGCTTCCCAACCTGGGGGGTCCAGCAATGGGAGGAAGAATTCCCAAAGATGGAAGACTAGTGGGATTTGATTGCAGGACTTTGACAGGACTGGGGGGAAGACAGACTCCACTCTTGGAGGGCACACACAAAGTAGTGTGTGCATCAGAACCCAGGGGGAAGGAGCAATGACCCCACAGGAGACTGAACCCGACCTACCTGCTAGTGTTAGAGGGTCTCCTGCAGAGGTGGGGGGCAGCTGTGGCTCACTGTGGACACAAGGACACTGGCAGCAGAAGTTCTGGAAGGTACTCTACTCCTCGGCATGAGCCCTCCTGGAGTCCACCATTAGCCCCACCAAAGAGCCTGTAGGCTCCAGCGCTGGGATGCCTCAGAACAACCAACATGGAGGGAACTCAGCACCACTTATCAGCAGACAAGTGGATTAAAGTTCTACTGAGCTCTGCCCACCAGAACAATAACAAGCCCTACCCACCACCAGTCCCTCCCATCTGGAAGCTTGCACTAGCCTCTTAGATAGCCTCATCCACCAGAGGGCAGATAGCAGAAGCAAGAAGAACTACAGTCCTGCAGCCTATAGAAAAAAAATCACATTCACAGAAAGATAGACAAAATGGAAAGGCAGGGGACCATGTACCAGATGAAGGAACAAGATAAACCCCCAGAAAAACAACTAAATGAAGTGGAGATAGGCAATCTTCCAGCAAAAGAATTCAGAATAATGATAGTGAAGATGATCCAGGACCTCAGAAAAAGAATGGAGGCAAAGATTGAGAAGATGCAAGAAATGTTTACCAAATCCTAGAAGAATTAAAGAACAGAGATGAACAATACAATAACTGAAATGAAAAATACACTGGAAGGAATCAATAGCAGAATAACTGAGGCAGAAGAATGGATAAGTGACCTGGAAGACAGAATGGTGGAAATCACTGCCATGGAACAGAATAAAAAAAAAAGAATGAAAAAAATGAAGACAGCCTAAGAGACCTCTGGGACAACATTAAACACACCAACATTCGCATTATAGGGGTCTGAGAAGAAGAGAGAAAGGACCCGAGAAAATATTGGAAGAGATTATAGTCAAAAACTTCCTTAACATCAGAAAGTAAATAGCCACCCAAGTCCAGGAAGTGCACAGAGTCCCAGGCAGGATAAACCCAAGGAGAAACATGCCAAAACACATAGTAATCAAATGGACAAAAATTAAAGACAAAGAAAAATTATTAAAAGCAACAAGGGAAGAAAACCAAATAACATACAAGGGAACTCCCATAAGGTTAAAAGCTGATTGCTCAGCAGAAATTCTACAAGCCCGAAGGAGTGGCATGATATAATTAAACTGATGAAAGGGAAGAACCTACAACCAGGATTACTCTACCCAGCAAGGATCAAATTCAGATTTGATGGAGAAATCAAAAGCTTTACAGACACGCATAAGCTAAGAGAATTCATCATCACCAAACCATCTCTACAACAAATGCTAAAGGAACTTCTCTAAGTGGGAAACACAGGAGAATAAAAGGACCTACAAAGACAAACCCAAAGCAATTAAGAAAATGGTAATAGGAACATACATATCAATAATTAACTTACATGTGAATGGATTAAATGCTCGAACCAAAAGACATAGAACTGGCTGAATGGATACAAAAACAAGACCTGTATATATGCAGTCTACAAGAGACCCACTTCAGACCTAGGGACTCATACAGTCTGAAAGTGAGGGGATGGAAAAATATATTCCATGCAAATGGAAATCAAAAGAAAGATAGAGTAGTAATACTCATATCAGATAAAATAGACTTTAAAATAAAGACTGTTACAATAGAAAAGGAATGACACTACATAATGTTAAAGGGATCAACCCAAGAAGAAGATGTAACAATTATAAATATATATGCATCCAACATAGGAACACCTCAATACATAAGGCAAATACTAACAGCTATAAAAGAGGAAATCGACAGTAACACAATAATAGTGGGGGCCTTTAACACCTCACTTATACCAATGGATAGGTCATCCAGACAGAAAATTAATAAGGAAACACAAGCTTTAAAGGACACAATAGACCAGATAGATATAATTGATATTTATAGGACATTCCATCTGAAAACAGCAGATTACTCTTTCTTCTCAACTACACACAGAACATTCTCTAGGATGGCTCACATCTTGGGTCAAAAACCAAGCCTCTGTAAATTTAAGAAAATTGAAATCATATCAAGCATATTTTCTGACCACAATGCTATGAGATTAGAAATAAATTACAGGGAATAAATCATATAAGACAAACACATGGAGGCTAAACAACATGTTACTAAATAACCAAGAGATCACTGAAGAAATCAAAGATGAAATCAAATAATACCTAGAGACAAATGACAATGAAAACACGATGATCCAAAACCTATGGGATGCAGCAATAGCAGTTCTAAGAGGGAAGTTTATAGCAATACAATCCTATCTCAAGAAACAAGAAAAATCTCAAATAAACAATCTAACCTGACACCTAAAGCAATCAGAGAAAGAACAAAAACCCCCTAAGTTAGCAGAAGGAAAGCAATCATAAACATCAGATCCCAAATAAATGAAAAAGAAATGAAGGAAACGATAGCAAAGATCAATAAAACTAAAAGCTGGTTATTTGAGAAGATAAACAAAATGGATAAACCGTTAGCCGGAGTCATCAAGAAAAAGAGGGAGAGTACTCAAATCAATAAAATTAGAAATGAAAAAGGAGAAGTTACAATGGACACCACAGAAATACAAAGGATCATAGGAGACTACTACAAGCAACTCTGCCAGTAAAATGGACAACCTGGAAGAAATGGACAAATTCTTAGAAAGGTATAACCTTCCAAGACTGAAGCAGGAAGAAATAGAAAATATGAACAGACCAATCACAAGTAATGAAATTGAAACTGTGATTAAAAATCTTCCAACAAACAAAAGTCCAGGACCAGAGAGCCTCACAGGTGAATTGTATCAAACATTTAGAGAAGAGCTAACACCTATCCTTCTCAAATTCTTCCCAAAAATTGCAGAGGAAGTAACACTCCCAAACTCATTCTATGAGGCCACCATCACCCTGATACCAAAACCAGACAAAGATACTACAAAAAAAGAAAATTACAGACCCATATCACTGATGAATATAGATGCAAAAATCCTCAACAAAATACTAGCAAACAGAATCCAACAGCACATTAAAAGGATGGTACACCATGATCAAGAGGAATTTATCTCAGTGATGCAAGGATTCTTCAATATGCAAAACAAACAATGTGATACACCACATTAACAAACTGACATAAAAACCATATGATAATCTCAATAAATGCAGAAAAAGCTTTTGACAAAATTCAACACCCATTTATGATAGAAACTCTCTAGAAAGTGGGCACAGAGGGAACCTCCCTCAAAGGAGCACAGAGGAGCATAAAGGAGCACAGAGGGCTCCTTTATGAGCCCTCATATGGCTCATAAAAGCCATATATGACAAACCCACCAAAAACATCATTCTCAATGGTGAAAAACTGAAAGCATTTCCACTAAGATCAGGAACAAGACAAGGATGTCCACTCTCACCACTATTATTCAACATAGTTTTGGAAGTCTTAGCCCCGGCAATCAGAGAAGAAAAAGAAATAAGCGGAATACAAATTGGAAAAGAAGAAGTAAAACAGTAACTGTTTGCGGATAACATGATACTGTACATAGAGAATCCTAAAGATGCCACCAGAAAACTATTAGAGCTAATCAATGAATTTGGTAAAGTTGCAGGATACAAAATTAATGCGCAGAAACCTCTTGCATTCATACACACTAACAATTAAAGATCAGAGAGTGAAATTAAGGAACAATCCCATTCACCATTGCAACAAAAAGAATAAAATACCTAGGAATAAACCTACCTAAGGAGGTAAAAGACCTGTACTCAGGAAACTGTAAGACATTAATGAAAGAAATCAAAGATGACACCAACAGATGAAGAGATATGCCATATTCTTTGATTAGAAGAATCAGTATTGTGGAAATGACTATACTACCCAAAGCAATCTACAGATTCAATGCAATCCCTATCAAAGTACCAATGGCTTTTTTTTTTTTTTTTTACAGAACTAGAACAAAAAATCTTAAAATTTGTATGGAGACAGAAAAGACCCCAAAGAGCCAAAGCAATCTTGAGAAAGAAAAACGGAGCTGGAGGAATCAGGCTCCCTGATTTCAGGCTATACTACAAAGCTACAGTAATCAAGACAATATGGTACTGGCACAAAAACAGAAATATAGATCAATGGAACAGGATAGAAAGCCCAGAGATAAACCCATGCACCTATGGTCAACTAATCTATGACAGAGGAGGGAGAATATACAATGGCGAAAATACAGTCTCCTCAGTAAGTGGTGCTGGGAAAACTGGACAGCTACATGTAAAAGAATTAAATTAGAACACTCCCTAACACCATACACAAAAATAAACTCAAGATATATTAAAGACCTAAATGTAAGACTGGACACTATAAAGCTCTTAGAGGAAAACATAGGAAGAATACTCTGACGTAAATCACAGCAAGGTCTTTTTTGACCCACCTCCTAGAGTAATGGAAATAAAAATAAACAAATGGGACCTAATGAAACTTAAAAGCTTTTGCACAGCAAAGGAAACTATAAACAAGACGAAAAGACAACCCTCAGAATGGGAGAAAGTATTTGCAAACAAATCAATGGACAAAGGATTAATCCCCAAAATACATAAATAGCTCATAGAGCTCAATATCAACAAAACAAATAACCCAATCAAAAAATGGGCAGGAGACCTAAATAGACATCTTTCCAAAGAAGATGGCCAAGAGGCAATGAAAATATGCTCAACATCATTAATTATTAGAGAAATGCAAATCAAAACTACAATGAGGTTCACCTCACACCAGTTAGAATGGACATCATCAGAAAATCTAGTAATAACAAATACTGGAGAGGGTGTGGAGAAAAGGGAACCCTCTTGCACTGTTGGTGGGAATGTAAATTGATACAGCCACTATGGAGAACAGTATTGAGGTTCCTTATAAAACTAAAATAGAATTACCATATAATCCAGCAATCCCACTACTGGGCATATACCCAGAGAAAACCATAATTCAAAAAGATACATGTACCCCAATGTTCATTGCAGCACTATCTACGATAGGCAGGTCATGGAAGCAACCTAAGTGTCGAATGACATACGAATGGATAAAGAAGATATGGTACATATATACAATGGAATATTACTCGGCCATAAGAAGGAACGAAACTGGGTCATTTTTAGAGATGTGGATGGACCTAGAATCTGTCATACAGAGTGACGTAAGTCAGAAAGAGAAAAACAAATATCATATATTAACACACATATGTGGAATCTAGAAAAATGGTACAGATGAACCGGTTTGCAAGGCAGAAATAGAGAGGGATGTAGAGAACAAATGTATGGGCACCAAGGGGGCAAAGCGCTGGGGGATGGGGGGGTGAATTAGGAGATTGAGATTGAAATGTATACACTAATTTGTATAAAACAGATAACTAATAAGAACCTGCTGTATAAAAATAAAATTAAATTAAGTGAAAACCAAAAAAATTTTTAAAATAAACGCATAGGAAAACAGAAAAAAAAAAAAAAGAACTGGACCAACTGAATATCCACATGCAAAACAACAGATTGGACCCCTTCCTTACAGCATAAAAAATTAACTCCAAATGGTTAAAGACCTAACTGTAAAATCTAAACTCTAAACCTAAATTCTAAAACTATAGAAATATTAGGAAAAAGTTAGGTCTAAATCTTCATGACCTTGGGATAAGCAATGGCTTCTTAATTATGACATCAAATTCACAAGTGAAACAATAATAAATAAAATGGACTTAATCAAAATTATAATTTAATGTGCTGTAAACAACACCCTAAGAAAGTAAAAAGAGGGAAGTGAAGTCACCAAGATGATGACATACGTCATTTCTAACATTGCTGCCCATTCACAAGAAGAACAACCAATAACTGTTTATGGACAAGACACTATGGAAAGAATTTTAGAACATGAGGGTGAGGCTGAAACACCCCCTGTACCACAGACACCAAGACAGACCACATTAGAAGGTAAGAGGAGTGGCTGTATGTGACCTCATTGCCCCTCCCCCAGTCCAGTGCAGTGCAGCACCACTCCAAGAAGTCTCCCCTGAGCCTGCAATTTCTCCAGTGTGAAAAGAGAGCCCTGGGTGGACATACAGCTTGCCCAGCATTGTGGGTCACTTCCTGGCAGCCCCTACTCCAGTCTAACCCCACTAGGGTTGCAGGAGAATGTACAGGGCTTGACCACTGGGAATCTGATTGCAACAACCAGCACTCAGGTCTTGGCAGACAGAATTCCTACATGCAGCACCCAAACTGTAGTCCAACCAGCAGCTCTGCTCATCTGAAGATCCAACTTGGGACACAGTCCGACCAGTGAACACAGCAGTGTGCAGGTCTGTCTGATTCTGGTCCTCAAACAGTCTTTTTTGACCTGTAACCTGGTCTGCCTCTGCCAGTTAGGGGAGCTGAGTCATCTGTGCCAATTGTTCAGTGTAGCTTCAGGCTGCTCCCAACCAGAAAACCTGATCAGGAAAACCAGGGAGACTTCTTGGAGTTGGACCCTCCAACCCACCTAGGCAGAGGAGCTCAGATATAGCCCCTCCCACTGTTAAGTGAAGCTCCCAGCCCCGCTCAACTGGAAAGCCTGGTCAGAACAACCTGGAAAGCTGTGTAATATAGCAGCTGTCAAGCAGACAGACCAACAGGCAGAGCTCATAGTCTACACAGCAAGGACAGGGAACTTGGGGCACAGGTTGGCTTGAGCCAAGACCACTAACAAAGAGCCTTGCCTGCCTTGAAGCTGGTTCTCCTCCTGTGCCTGGGCAGGGAAACTAATTCATAGTCTTGCCCAATACTGAATACAGCCTTCAACTGCCCAACCAGGGAACCTAAACAGAGCACACAAGTAGCTGTGGAACTTGAACAGAAAGCCTAGCCTGTGGCTTTCCCCATCTGCAAAGCAAATCCAGTGGCCTCATCTGATGAGAGAATTCAGTACACAGTCTTACTTGATTCAAGTCCCAAAACAGTGAACTGTGCCACCAGGACAGAGAAGCTAATTCAGTGCCCCACCAGCAGCTGAAATAATACCTAGTCCTGACTGTCTAGTAAGTCTGACCAGAAAACACAGGCAACTTCAAAGTACAGCCTACAGCCCTGCTTGGGCAGGGAATCAAGCCTGCAGTCCTATCTAACTCTTCTCAGCAAGCATCAGTCAGCCTGCCAATTTAAGTGCTTGAGCAGTGGCCTTGCTAAAATATAGACCCTGACAGCAAGCCACTTCTTCCCAAAGATATTACTATCAGACACATCTAGAAACCCAGCTGAGCTGACTGATTAAGAACCGTCTCTAATGAAGCAAATTGGTAAAGTCTGGAAGAGAGACTGCTTATTCAAATACACAAATACCAACTTAAGGAATAAAAGATTATGAAAAATCAGGTAAACATGACATCACTGAAGAAAACTAGTAAAGCTTTAATAACTGACCCTAAAGAAATGGAAATCTATGAGGTAGCAAACAAAGAATTCAGAATAATCCCCTTAAAGGAAATTTAGTGATCTACAAGAAAACACAGACAGACAACTGAACAAAATTAGGAAAATAATGCATAAACAAAATGAGAAGTTTAACAAAGAAACAGAAACCATAAAAAAAGACAAACCCTAGAACTGAAAACTATAATGACTGAACTCAAGAATTCTATACAGAGCTTCAACAACAGACTCAACCATTCAAAGGAAAGAATCAATGACTTGGAAATTATTCGGTCAGAGGAGAAAAAAAAAAAAGTGAAAAAATCCTGTGGGATTTGTTTGACAAAATCAAAAGAAACAATACATTAATGGAATTCCAGAGGAGAAAAATAAAGAGAAAAGGACAATTGGTATATTTAAAGCAGGACTGGTGGAAAACTAGCCAAACCTGGGGAAACAGACATTCAATCTATGAGGCCCAAAAGTCTCCAGAGAGGTTGACCCCAAATAGGGCTACCCTGAGACATTATCATTAAATCATCAAAAGTCAAGGACAAAGGAATGCAGCAAGAGAGAAGAGACAAGTTACATACAAGGGAACCCCCCATAAAACATCAGCAGATTTCTCAACAGAAAATTTTCAGGCTAGGAGAAAATGAGATGATATATTCAAAATATTGAAAGAAAAAAATGTCAACCAAGAATTCTATACTCAGCGAAGCTGTCTTTCAGAAATAAAAAAGATACAAAGTCTTTCCTGAACAAACAAAAGCTGAGGGAGTTCATCACAACTAGACCTGACTTAAGAGAAATGCTCAAGTAAGTCCTTTGTGTGGAACTAAAAGGACACTAATTGACATCATACAAACATAAGAAGGCACCATAAAAGTCACTGGTAATGGTAAATATATAGTCAAAGATATATTTTGTAATATGATAACAGTAGTACCTAATTCACTTACAAGTCTAGTTTAAAAGTTATAAAACAAACGTAGTAAAAAATAACCATAAATACAATAATCCATTATTAGCTATTTCATAATTATACAAAAGAATATGATAAAGAAGTCAAAGCATACTGATACCAAAATACATCAAAACACAAAGAAAGACAGCAAACTAGGAAACAAGGAACACTGGATCTATAGAATAACCAGAAAACAATGAACAAAATGGCAGTAATAAGTTCTTACCTATCAATAATTACTTTAAACATAAATGGATTATATTCTTTAATCAAAGACATAGAATGGCTGAATAGATATTAAAACAAGAGCCAACAATATGATGCCTACAAGAGATTCACTTTAGCCTTAAAAATACACACAGATGAGAATGAGGAATGGAAATAGTTCAAGATAATGGTAACCAAAAGAAAAAAGTAGGAGTAGCTATACTTATAGCAGAAAAAAAAATTGAACTTAAACTAAAAATGGTAAAAAGAGACTAAGAGCTCATTGTATAATGATAAAGATGTCATTCCACCAAGAAGACGTAAAAATTGTAAATATTTATGCTCCCAACACTGGATCACCTAAATATATTAAGTAAAACATAACAGATTTAAAAGGAGAAATAAACAGTAATACAATTATAGTCAGGGACTTTAATATCCATTTGTCATCCAGACAGACAGTAAGGAAACAGTGGATGTGAACAAGATAGACCAAATGTACCTTGAAGAGATATAAAGAACATTTTGTCCACAAACAGAAGAATACACATTCTTCTCAAGTGCACATGTAACATTTTCTAGGAGAGACCATATGTTAAACCACAAAGAGGTCTTAGCAAATTCAAGAAGACTGAAATAATACTAAATATGTACTCTGACCACAATGGTCAATAGCAAGAGGAAAAATGGAACATTCAGGAACACATGGATATTGAACTCTCCTGAACAACCAAGAGATCAAAAATAAATAAATAAATAAATGAAGGGGGACTTCCCTGGCGGTCCAGTGGTAAAGAATCTGCCTTCCAATGCAGAGGATGCAGCTTTGATCCCTGGTCAGGGAACTGAGATCCCACATGCTATGGGGCAACTAAGCCCATGCACCACAACTACTGAGCTCGCACGCCTCAACGAGAGAGCCCGCGTGCCACAAACCACAGAGCCCATGCACTCTGGACCCCGCGCGCCACAACTACAGAGACCACATGCCCTGGAGCCCATGTGCCACAACTAGACAGAGAAAAAACCCCACACATTACAACTAGAGAGAGGCCCATGCACCACAACTAGAGAGAAGCCCCCGAGCCACAACGAAAGATCCCACACGCCTCAACGAAGACCCTGAATGCCACAGCTAAGACCTGATGCAGCCAAAAACAATAAAGGACAAATAATAAATGAAGTGAAAATAAAAAAGTATCTGAGACAAATGAAAATAGAAACACAACATACCAAAACATATGGATGCAGCAAAAATTGTTCTAAAGAAGGAAAAGGCCTACATTAAGAAACAAAAATGATCTCAAACAAAGAAGCTAAATCTATGCCTTAAGGAACTAGAAAAGGAAAAATAAAGTGAGCACAAATGTAGCAGAAGGAATATAATAATTAAGATTAGAGCATGAATAAATGAAAGAAAAAATATTAACAAAAGTTGGTTCTAGAAACGATAAACAAAATTGAAAAACCTTTAGTTAGCCTAATAAGGGTAGAAAGAGAGAGAAAATAAGTCAACAAAATTATAAATGAAAAAGGAAACATTAAAACTAATATCACAGGGCTTCCCTGGTGGCACAGTGGTTGAGAGTCTGCCTGCCGATGCAGGGGACACGGGTTCTTGCCCCAGTCTGGGAAGATCCCACATGCCGCGGAGGAGCTAGGCCCATGAGCCATGGCTGCTGAGCCTGCGCTCTGCGATGGGAGAGGCTACAACGAGAGGCCTGCGTACCAAAAAACAAACAAACAAAAACTAATATCACAGAAATACAAAGGATCATAAGAAGCTGCTAAGGTAACTATATGCCAACAAACTGGACAAACTAGAAGAAATGGAAAAACTCTTAGAAACATAAAACTTACCAACACTGAATAAGGAAGAAATAGAATATATGAATAGACCAATTATAAGTAAAGATATTGAATCAATAATTTAAAATCTCTGAATGAAGGAAAGCTTAGGACCAGATTAATTAACTGGTGAATTTTACCAAACATTTAAAGAAGAATTCACACCAATTCATTTCAAACCCTTCCAAAAATTTGAAGAAGAGGAAACACCCCCAACTCATTTTATGAGGCCAGCATTAACCTCACACCAAAGACAAAAAAGAACATGGCAAGAAAACTACAGGCCAATACCCTTGATGAATATAAATGCAAAAATTCTCAATAAAATGCTACGAAAACTGAGTTCAACAGCACATCAAAAGGATCATTTACCATGATCAAGTGGGATTTATCTTTGTGATGCAAGGATGGTTCAACATATGCAAACCAATGTGATACATCACATTAATAGAATGAAAGGAAAAAATCATATGATCATCTCAATAGATGCAGAAAAAGCATTTTACAAAATTCAACATCTCTTTATGATAAACTTGTTAACAAATTAGGTATAGAAGGAACACACCACTACATAATAAAGGCCATATATGAAAGCTCATAGCTAACATCATATTCAATGATGAAAGGTTGAAAGCTTTCCCACTAATATGAGGAAGAAGTCAAGGATCCCCACCATCACCACTACAGTTCAACACAATACTAGAAGTCTTAGCCAGAACAATTAGGCCAGAAAAAGAAATAAAAGACATCCAAATTGGAAAGGAAGGAGTAAAATTGTCTCTATTTACAAACAACATGGTTTTATATAGAGAATATCCTAAAGACTCCACCAAAAAACTTAGATCCGTTCAAAAAATTCAGTAAAGTTGAAGGATACAAAACAAACATAAAAATTCAGTTGTGTTTTATACACTAACAACAAAGTACCTTTAAAGGAAATAAAGAAAATGATCTCATTTACAATAGCATCAAAAACAATAAAATACATGGGAATAAATTTAACACGGAGGTGAAAGATCATTATACTGAAAACTATAAAACACTGATGGGGCTTCCCTGGTGGCGCAGTGGTTGAGAGTCCGCCTGCCGATGCAGGGGACACGCGTTCGTGCCCCAGTCCGGGAAGATCCCACATGCCGCGGAGCGGCTGGGCCCTGTGAGCCATGGCCACTGAGCCTGCGCGTCCGGAGCCTGTGCTCCGCAACGGGAGAGGCCACAACAGTGAGAGGCCTGCGTACCGCAAAAATAAATAAACTGTTAATTATTTAAAAAAAAAACAAAAACAAACCACTGATGAAAGAAATCAAAGAAGACACAGATAAATGGAAATGTATACCATGTTCACAGACCAGAAGAATTAATATTGTTAAAATGTCTATACTACCAAAAGCCATTTATGAGTTCAGTGCAATTTCTATCAAGATCTCAATGGCATTTTTTACAGAAGTAGAATAAACGATCCTAAAATTTTTTTTGGAACCACAAAAACCCCCAAAATCCCCAGCAATATTGAGAAAGAAGAATGAAGCTGGAGGTATTATGCTTTCTGATTTCAAATTATATTAAAATAAGCCATACTAATCAAAATAATATCCTATTGGCATAATTACAGTCATATAGATCAACGGAACAGAATAGAGAGCCCAGAGATAAACCCATGTGTATATGGTTAATTTATAACAAAAGAGCCAAGAATATACAATGAGGAAAAAAAAGTCTCTTTGATAAATGATGTTGGGAAAACTGGAGAGCCATATGAAAAATAATGAAATTGGACCCCAATCTCACACTATATACAAAAATTAATTCAAAGTCTATGACAGACTTGAACACAGGACTTGAAATCATAAAAATCCTAGAAGAAAACACAGGGGCTATGCTCCTTGAAATTGGTCATGGTGATGATTTTCTGGATCTTATACCAAAAGCAAAGGCAACAAACTCAAAAATAGACAAATGACACTACATCAAACTATGTACAGCAAAGTAAACCATCGACAAAATGAAAAGTCAACTTATTGAATGGGAGAAAACATTTGCAAATCATGTATGTGATCAGGGGTTAATATCCAAAATATATAAAAATCTATTATAAATCAATGGCAAAACCCTAAAAATTGGATAGAAAATGAATAGATATTTTTGCAAAGAAGACATACAGATGGTCAACAGGTACATGAAAAGATGCTCTATATCACTGACCATTAGGGAAAAGCAAATGAAAACCATAATGAAATATCTCACACCTGTCAGAATGTCCATCATCAAAAAGAACTCAAATACCAAATGTTGGCAAGGATGTGGAAAAAAGGGCACCCTTGTACACTGTTGGTGGGAATGTAGATTGGTGCAGCCACTATGGAAAACAGTATGGAGGTTCCTCAAAAAACTAAAAATAGAACCACCGTATGTTCCAGCAGTTCCATTCCTGGATATATACCCAGAAAAAATGGAAATGCTAATCCAAAAGGACGTGCACCACAATGTTTGTAGCAGCACTATTTACAATAGCCAAGACACGGAAACAACCCAAGTGCCCATTAACAGATGACTGTATCAAGAAGATGTGATACACACAGGCACACACACACACAATGGAATATTACTCAGCCATAAAAAAGAATGAAACACTACTATTTGCAGCAATGTGGATGGATCTGAGTAGTATAGTGCCTAGTGAAATAAGTCAAACAGAGAAAGACAAATACTGTATGCTATCACTTATATGTGGAATCTAAAAAACAAATGAATGAATATAACAAAACAAAACCAGACTCACAGATATAGAGAACAAACTAGTGGTTACCATGGGGAGAGGAAAGTTGAAGGGGCAAGATAGGGGTACAGGATTAAGAGGTAAAAAATAATATGTGTAAAATAAATAAGCTACAAGGATATGTTGTATATCACAGGGAATATAGCCAATATTTTATAATAACTTTAAATGGAGTATAATCTATAGAAATTTTGAATCACTACGTTGTACAGCTGAGAGTAATATAATATAGCAAATCAACTATACTTCAATTTAAAAAAACACCATGGGACAGAAAAGAAATCTCAATAGAAATAAAAAACTCTTCTGACCTAAATGAAAATGAAAACTCAACTTATCACAAAGGGATTCAACAAAAACAGTGCTTACAATGAAATACAGCACTGAATGCATATATTAGAAAATAGGTCTAGAACTTAATAATCTAAACTTCTACATTAGAAAATTAAAGAAATATAGCAAATTAAATCCAAAGTAAGCAGTAAAAAAGAAAACGCAAATTAGAACAGAAATTGATGAAACTGAAAAGAGGAAATCAATTTTAAAAATCAGTAAAATGAAAGGAGGTAAGGGAGGATTTTAAAAGTAAATGTGTTTGTACAAAAAAGCTTATTTGGATAAGTTCACATCCAATATATTGTTTTATGTGTGTATATAAATGCACACACACAACACTAATTGGTCTAGCAATTTATGAAATCACTAGAAGTTAACATACTGTGACATGCATAATCACAAGATGCATTTGTTTAACTAGACAATACTGTCTTGAAAATCAGAATTATATTTTTATTGAATTACGCTTAATTTTTACAACCTCAGATTTTATTGAAAAATACAATATTAAAAAACGTAATGAATTCTGATATATTATTTGTTATAGGGGTGTTTAGAAGACATGACCATTGTATCATCCAATGTTCCGTCTTATATTCCACAAAAGAAACTAAGTGCAGTAAGAATTTTACTTCTCCTATGAAATATCTGTCTGTTTTCAACAATGAAATTAACATGATTGGTCCTATTTCTTTTTTCTTTGCTTTGGCCCTAGGAAGCTTAAAAATAAGTATGTTTCGGTGTTGGTAAGTACAGGACTACTGACAAATATATCATTGATAATTTTCCAGACTTTTATTTCAATTCTGTCATCCTAATTTTATTTAATACTTATGTATTAACCATATATGCATATATATTCAATACGTAATTTGTATATTGAATAATATATTAATCTAAGCCTTATTTATAAGAACAGGGAAGAGTTTAATAAATGATATTGATATCCTCGATTTGATGGACTTTTAAATACTAAGAAATTTTTATAGATGGTTAACTTAATAATTTTATGGCATCTCAATTCACAGCATCAATACCGTACACAGCATTTTAACAATATTATAAACTTCCTTAACTCCACACTTTTTAATGATGTTGATTAAATTTTAAATTTCTAGCAAGTTGCAGTTGCCACTAAATCAATATTGAAGATTAAAATGCCATTAAGTTTTAAACAATATATCAGACATTAACTTCTATTTAGAATAGTTCAAGGATTATTGTTTTAATAATGTGTCCAATTAGAGTATAATTCTTTACAGGAAATACTAACTTATTGGAATGTTGTGTTTTATGCCAGTACAAATATAGAACACTGAATTAAATTCATATATTTATACAAATCTTTTTCTATCGATCAAGAAAATCAATAGAATATGCTTAAACCATTAATCTATAAAGCCCTTAATTAACTACGTAGGCCAAATTTCACATGATAATATTAACAATATTTGATCTGAGCTGGAAAATGGGCCCCATTCTTCCTAAGGCTTTGCACAGTAAGTGACTTATGATGTCTTTTACTCTTTGCAGTACCAATAAACTAAAATATGCAACTTTCTATTAGATTATTGACTGTATGTTTTCATGTACAACTTCGAAAATAAGGCCAAAACTGTGGGAATGGGAAACATAGACCTAACATTCACATTCACATTCATGAGATTCATGGGAAAGTGAGACTGGAAGCAATCAGGAAAACAACAGAGTTCTTTTTCGCTACTAAGCAGACTTGGAATTTATACCATCAAATGATAACAAACATGTTATGAAGGGCTCAGTTCTACCTTCCCCAGGAAAGGATAGTGGCATCACCTGTGCAGATACGGCTTAAGATGAAAAAGGTAGGCATTGAATGTACACAGTCATCAAGACATAGTAAAAGAACAACTGTACTTATTTTCAAAAAATAATCACTTTGAAAAAAAATTCCTTTCAAGGGAGTGAGACACAGGCTTTCTTTGCCTCTCTCATGATAATCTGTATTATAAAACTAAGTGGAGCCAATGACAGGAAAATCTAAACAAGGAATACTCTGTGTATTATAAATGTTTGGGGAATTTTCAACATGAAAATATTCCTATGTTCATGATTTGTCAAGCTCACGAAATTTATTGGCAAAGCTTTTTTTCCTACAATCTAATCCATGTATTAGAAATTCCCCTAAGTAATTAAAGAATGCTTAAGAAAAAAATGCAAGAAGTAGCTGGAGTTTTAAGGTTGATTATCACTTTAAAAAAGTATATTTTAATACAATTTTAAAAATTGAATATTTAAACTCTTTGAGCTTAATCTGGAATAAAGGTTAATACCAATTTCAGTAACCCTACAATCCATTCAGATTTTCTCTAAGTAATTATTTGCAACAATTTATATAACAAAATATTTAGGAGAATTTTTTTTTTGGTAATTGAAAATAAAGTGTGCCTTGATGAGATGATGTTATCAGTCCACTTTGGGGCATATATTCAACAAGATGTACAACACTAAAGTCTGATGCCATAGACCCCTTAAAGACCATTTATCACAGACAAGCTTGGTATACTAAGCTAACCACCAGCTTCATCTTTTTATCATCTTGAGTAGTGGAGCATTAGATTTGTAGGATACTGCATGCCAGATGGAGTACTACCAAATACTATACGCTTATCAGTCTCATTACTGAATATCGGAACCAGATCGGGGAGACACCCTCAGGCAACCAATTTGTCTTAACTTAGAATAAAGTGAGAAACATAAATAGAGATAGCCCAAGGTCTAGAAAACAAGTTGGTGACAGAGATAGGTGTAGAAAATAGATTTCCTGACACCTAGGTCAATGCTTTTTATTGCATTTTCATGTTGCCTAGTAGTATGGAGTATTAAAAATTGTGAATAAAAAAGATTTCTAGATTTTAAAAATCTAATCTTCTTCTTTTTTAATTAGTGCATTCCAGAAAATAAACCATGGAACATTTCTGTAGGCCACTTCGTTTTTTCACTATTTATTCTTTATTATGTGTGTTGTAAGAGAAAAAATATAAAGCAAAATATTTTAAGTAATAAAAGCATTCTCCTCTCCCTCTTGGCCCCTATATCCCAGCCTCAGAAGTAACCACAGTTAACAATTCTTTCCGGATTCTTCAAGACAGTCCCCTTGGCATATATACATTTTTTAAATTTCACAACTTATATCAGCTCTTAACTCACTTGATACATTGAATTAACTTTATTGTGTCCATCTCCCTATGTCCATACCTATGGTTTTATGTTCTATCTGTTACATGATTGCATTTGATTGTACAAGTACATCCTAGTTAATTAACAGGCTCTGATTAGTGGACAGTGGATCTTATGTTAGCTGGGAATGTCTTTGGCAGCAAAATGGAACTGCCAAGTATATTATTCTTTTAAAAAGTGCCTTTTTTCTATAACAAAAAGTCTCTAGGTGAACATTTGGCAGCTTTGCTTTAGTAGCACCATAAAGTCAGTACAGGTGTCTATGATTCTTTTACCCTTTGTCCTCATAGTTACAAAAGGTCTTCCCCAGGCCATCATCACACCACATCCAAATTGTCTGTCTCTTTCATGAGGAAAATGAGAACTTTCCCCAGTGCTGGCTTAACACATTTCTGCTTACATCTCATTGCCAGAAAGATATGAAATGGCCACTCCTGGTGGCAGGGGAGGTGGGCAAAGGAAGTAATGAATTCAATTAAATGAGCAAGGGGTTGGAATTTTTATTGAGTTAGTCAAATAATGGTGTTTTTTCATGAGTTGTTCTCATTTTTCCATACATTTCCACAATGAATATCTTGTGTCCTTATGTGGAAATAGCTGTATGACAAATTTCTTATAATGAGACAGAAAAATTGAAGAAATAGGGTGAGAAAGTGAAAACAGAAAGAAAGGACGGGAAGAAACAAAGAGGAGGGAGGTAAGAGAAGAAAGGAGGAGGGGAGGGAAGAGAAACAATGGAAGACAAATTAAGGAACTGGAGGAAAATAGTTGAGTTCAGCATAAAAAGAGGTAAAATACCTGACTAATTATTTCATCCATGTGTTTACTTTCAGGAGAAGTAAGCTGTCTACTGCCCCAAAGTCACCACCTGCTAAACTGTTCCTTGTTGCTAATACCTCTGTATCCACCCTTTTGGTGGAGCACTGTATGGTATTCAGATAAATGCAAATTAAAATAAATATGAAATATAATTTTATACCCATCAGGAAGGCAAAACTTAAAAACCAAAAAAACTGTCATCACTGGTAAACAAATGGGGAAAAAGGCACACTCCTTCCCATTTGGTAAAAGGAGTAAGTGTCAAAGATTTCTTGAAAAGAACTCTGACAATGTATTTTAAATAAATAGATGACAGATAGATAGATGACAGATAGATAGATAGACAGACAGATAGATAGACTTAGATCAATACCCTCATACATTCTTAGGGATCTATCCCTTAGAAAGGAATTATTATGAAATAATATATTAACTAGGATATTTATTAAATCATTCTTCATAATCGTAAAAATGGCAACAAAGTGAATTTTTTCTTATAGTAAATGGTCCATAATGTACATCCATACCATAAAATGTGTCTATTAAAATTAGACAAGATTCTTATAAGGGGAAAACTGGAAAATTCCACAAATATGTGGAGATTAAACAACATGGTACTGAACAATCAATGAGTCAAAGAAGAAATCAAAAGAGAAATCAAAAAATATCTTGAGACAAGTAAAAATGAAAATAAAACATACCAAAACCTATGGGGTGCAGCAAAATCAGTTATGAGGGAAGTTCACAGTGATAAATGTCTACCTCAAGAAACAAGAAGGAGTTCAAATAAACAACCTAACTTTATACCTCAAGGTATATGAATAAAATGAAACAGAGACTAGAAACATGATTTTAAAAATCAATAAAACTAAGAGCTGCTTTTTAAAAATGATAAACAGAATAGACAAAACTTTAGACTCACCAAGAAAAAAGAGAGATAACTCATAAATAAAATCAGAAATAAATGATGTGATATTAATTGATACCACTGGAATACAAAGAATCATAAAAGACTGCTATGAACAATTATACGGTAATAAATTGGACAACTGAGAAGAAAAGGATAAATTTCTAGAAACATACAACTTACCAAACTGAATCAGGAAGACATAAAAAATCTAAACAGACCAATCTAAAGTAAAGAGATTAAATCATTAATCAAAAACCTCCCAACAAAAAAAAAAATCTAGAACCAGATGCCTTCACTGATGAATCCTACCTAACATTAAAGAATTGACACCAGTTCTTCTCAAATTCTTCCAAAAATTATAAGAGAGGAAACACTTGCAAACTCATTATATGAGAACAGCATTACCCTGATACCAAAACCAGACAAGGACACTACAAGAAAAAAAAATTACAGGACAATATCCCTGATGAACATAGATGTAAAACTTCTCAACAAAAATTTAGTAAAGTGAATTAAACATTTAAAAGATCATACACCATGATCAATTGGGATTTAGTCAAAGGATGCAAGGATGGTTCAACATCCACAAATCAGAAACTGTGATGCACTACATTAACAAAATGAAGGATCAAAATTACATGATCATTTCAATAGATTCATAAAAAGCATTCAAAATGCATCATGATAAAAACCCTTAACAAAGTGAGTACAGTAGGAACATACCTTAATATAATAAACTCCATATATGACAAGCCCATAGCTAACGTCATACTCAATTGTGAAAACTAAAATTTTCCTCTAAAATCAAGAGCAAGACAAGAATGACAGTCTCACCACTTTAATTCAACACAGTTCTAAAAGTCTTAGCCAGGACAATTAAGCAAGAAAAAGCAATAAATAAATAAATCAGGAACAAGTAAAGCTGTCTCTATTTGTAATTAAAATGTTATTATCTACAGAAAACCCTAAAGACTCTACCAAAAAAAAAACTGTTAGAATTAATAACTGAAATTAGAAAAAAATAACTGAACTTAGTAAAGGTATAGGATACAAGATCAATATACAAACATCTGTTGCACTTCTAGACACTGATAATGAACTATCAGAAAGAGAATTAAGAAAACAATTATTTAAGTGCATCAGAAAGAATAGAATATAAGGAATAAATTTAACTAAGGAGGTGAATGAGCTGTACACTGAAAACTATTAGATATTGATGAAGTAAATTAAACAAAACACAAATAAATTGAAAGACAGTCTGTGTTCATGGATTGAAAGAATTAATACTGTTAAAATGTTCATACTAACCAAAGCAATCTAGAGATTCAAAGCAAACCCTATCAAAATTCCAATGGCATTTTTCACAGAAATACAACAAATATCCTAAAATTTATATGGAACCAAAAAAGATCCTGAATAGCCAAAACAAACTTGAGGAGGAAGAAAGCTGGAGACATCATGCTTACTGATTTCAAATTATATTACAAAGCCATAGTAATCAAAACAGTATGCTTTTGGTGTAAAAACAGACATATAGATCAGTGGAACACAGAGAGCCCATAAATAAATACACACATATATGTTCAATTAAATGACAACAAAAGAGCCAAGAATATGCATTGGGGAAGGACAGTCTCTTCAACAAATTATGTTTGGAAAATTGGACAGCCATGCAAAAGAATGAAACCAGAACCCTTTCCTATACCATACACAAAAATTAACTCAAAGGGCTTCCCTTGTGGCGCAGTGGTTGAGAGTCCGCCTGCGGATGCAGGGGACATGGGTTCATGCCCGGGTCTGGGAAGATCCCACATGCCACGGAGCAGCTGGGCCCGTGAGCCATGGCCACTGAGCCTGCGCGTCCAGAGCCTGTGCTCCACAGCGGAGAGGCCGCAACAGTGAGAGGCCCGCGTACCTCAAAAAAAAAAAATTAACTCAAAATGGAATAAATTCTTGAATGTATGACCTGAAACTATAAAACTCCCAGAAAAAAGCATGGGCAGTAAGCTACTTATCCCATCCTGGAAATAGTTTCTTTGAATCTGGTAGCAAAACCAAGGGCAAAAAAAGCAAAAATAAATATTTGGGACACTATCAAACTTAAAACGTCTACACAGCAAAGTAAACCATCAACAGAATGAAAAGGCAACCTACAAAATGGGAGAAAATATTTCCCAACTATATACATATCCAAATATTGGCTTTTTAAATATATTTTGCATATCTATACATTTATGTATATATTTATTTACCTTTATTTATGATGTATATATAAACATATATTTATATAAGTATAAATATATATGTATATATTACATATTTATATATCATTATATACATATATATCCCCAGTATATAAAGAACTTACACAACTTAATAGCAAAAGAACAATTTGATTAAAAATAAGCAGAGCAGCTACATAGACTTTTCGCAAAAGAATACATAAAAGTGGCCAACAGGCATATGAAAAGGTGCTCAACTTAACCAATCATCACAGAAATGCAAATCAAAACCACAATATACCTCGTACCTGCTAGGATGGCTATCCTGGAGAAGACAAGAAATAACAAGTGTTGCTGAGGATGTGGAGAAGAGGGAAGACTTGTGTTCTGTTAGGAGGAATGTAAATTGATGCAGCTACTATGGAAAACAGTATGGAGGTTCTTCAAAAAACTAAACATTTAACTGCCATATGATCCAGCAATTTTACTTCCAGACATTTATCTGAAGGAAAATTAATCTGTCTCAAAAGATATAGGCACCCCTACGTTCATTTATTTCAGCACTGTTTACAATAGCCAAGACACGGAAACAACCTAAGTTTCCAGGATGGATGGATAGATATAGAAGATGTGGTGTGTGTATGTATATATATATATATATATAATACACACACACAAACACATATACATACATACACACATATATACATACATATATACACACATATACACATACACATCTATATATATATACACACATATACACACACACATATATATAATGAAATATTATTCAGCAATAAAGAAAGGAAGTTCTGCCATTTGCAACAACATGGATGGACCTTGAGGGAATTATGCTAAGTGACACAAGTCAGACAGAGAAAGACAAATACCTTATGATCTCACTTCTATGTGGAATCTAAAATAAATACAGTTGGTGGTTGCCAGATTTGGGAGTTGGGGAGGAGAAAAAGTGGGTGAAGGTGATAAAAAGGTACAAATTTCTACTATAAGATAAAAAGTCTGGGGGATGTAATGTACAGCATAGTAACTACAGTTAATAATACTGTATTGTATATTTGAAAGTTAAAATAAGTTTTAAAAGTTCTCATGACAAGAAAAAACAATTCTAACTGTGTGATGAGGAATGTTAACTGAACTTATTGGTGTAATCATTTTGCAATATATATCAAATTATTATTTTGTACACATAAACCTAATAGCATGTTATATGTTGATTACACCCCAATAAAAATAAATTCAGTTAAATTTTAAAAAGAAATTATGAAACAGTATATTAACTAGGATGTCTATTAAATGATTACTAATGGCAAAAAGGGGCTTCCCTGGTGGCGCAGTGGTTGAGAGTCTGCCTGCCAATGCAGGTGACACGGGTTTGTGCCCTGGTCTGGGAGGATCCCACATGCCGTGGAGCGGCTGGGCCCGTGAGCCATGGCCGTGAGCCTGCGCGTCTGGAGCCCGTGCTCCGCTGCGGGAGAGGCCACAACAGTGAGAGGCCCGCATACCGAAAAAAAAAAAAAATAATAATAATGGCAAAAAGTGGAAACAGTGAATGTCTACTTATAATTAAGTGATTTATAGAGTACAGCTCATCCACATTGTAGAATATTGTGTATCTATTAAAACTGGAAAAGATTCAGAGGGATCTCTATGAAATAATATTCAATAAAAATTAAGTATAGAAGAAGTAGATGTATAATCTAAAAATTGTACTTTTAAAGTGAAATAAAATATTGAATGGGTGTGTAACCTGCGTATAATTTTATGATTATGAAGTATGCATAGAAACATGGAGGGAATACAGTTGACCCGTGAACAACAACATGGGTTTGAAATGCCTGGTCTACTATACACAGATTTTTTTCAATAAACATACAGCTGGCCCTCTGTATTCACAGGTTTGGTAACCATGGATTCAAGCGCCTGTGGATCAAATCCCGCAGATGAGGGTACCTATGGGACTATGTCATTTTATATAAGGAACTTGAGCATCCATGGAATTTGGTATATGCAGCGGCTCCTGGAACCAGTCCCCAGCGGATACAGAGGGACGACTATATGCAATTGTTAAAATGGGCCACACAGAAAAAGGGAGCTTACACTGATGTGGGAGGGAGGAAAAAAAAAATAATAATGAGAACAATAGAGCCTACACATAAAGCGTATTTGTAATTTTGGTAGTTTCCAAATATGTCTTCCTAATGAACCGTGTGCCTCCCGCTATTTACAAATGTGTGTAGCCCCCTTCCCTTAAAACTAGGCTAGTCTTAGTGACCTGCTTGACCATAGAATCTTATGAAGTGAATATCTGAGATTGCAGAGTCAAGTCATGAAATACCTTACGGTTACCTGCTAGGCCTGGTGGACACTCATTCTTGGGATGCTACATCTCAAAACAGCCAGCAGGCTGTGAGAAGAGCAGGCCACAAGGAGAGGCCATGTGTGGACCCTGGTCAGCAGCCCTGGCTGAGTCCCCTGCTTACAGGCAGCATCAGCTGCCACCATGTGAATGAGGTCCCTCGGGCAGCCCCCACCTGACTCAGCACACAAGGGACTTCAAGCCACAACTCATCAGCTGAGCCTTGTCTGGCATGCAAATGTGAGAAGTAATTGGACATTTTTTTGGCTTAAACTACCAACTTTGGGGTGTTCTGTTATATAGCTAAAAGTAATCATATTGACACATTAATGAAAAATTTAGTGTGCAAATACATTTAAATATTAACTAGGAAGTTATTTTCAAAAGCAGGGAAAAGGAGACTTGGTTTTGATATAGTTAAGAAAAAAAGAAAGTAAGTAAAATCAAAAAGAAGAGAATGAGACTTATTGACGGGAATCGGTTTTGGACTCAGCCAGCCTTGACTTGTCCCTGAATCCCTGCTCTGCTTCTTCCTGGTTGTTGAGGTCTCTTCAACTTCAGTTTCCCCATCAGTAAATGGGAAAAATATTAGCATTAGGCATGAAACCTAATAGCAAAATCAGGGTTACTTATTGCTGAATTCTTCACAAAATTCCTCTCTCCTATTCCTCTGCAATATCATAGAATATTGAAACTAAAACAAATGTTAGGTGTAGTATGCATTACCATCTTTTCAGTGCTACTCTTAGAAACTGATACATTTGTGTGTTTCTATGACAACCCCACAATGCCTTGATCATGATTTATAACAGGTTTTTTGTTGTATTGATTTTGTCCAGTATGGCAAAATACAACTTAGTAATGTTTCCTTTGACGATTACTTACAATATTCACACATTTATTCTTCTATAAGATATTAAATGATTTTCCATTTTCCACCCACCCCAAAACATCAGCAATAATATACATACAAAAAATAGATTTTAGCTGAACTGAATTACATTTAGAGATAATTTTGTAAAAGGTTAACATTTTTCTAATATAAAGACATGTCATCCAAAAGAGGTTAATCCTTATTAGAGACAGTAGGATTAAACTATGTAAGTAGTAACTGAGCATGAATCTTGATGGATGAGTACATTTCTATTAGGTAGAGATGAGAAAGGGAATTCTAGGAAAAGAAAATAGCAAACTGTGAAGACAGGCATTACAAGTCACGTGTGTATAATGCACGGACAGATTTATGTGTGGCCAAAGAGCTATATAATAGTTTAAAAGAGAACAGGAGCAGACACTCATTCCCCAAATTAAACTTGTAGTGTTTTTCTCCATAGATTAATAATATGTTGCTCTCATTTTGGGGAAAAGTTGAGGATGAAAAAACTTAGCATATTATTTTAAGTCATGTTACTATCTTATATCTACTGATTAGCATCACAAAACTGGCTTCCTTTCCTTTTTTCCCATCCAATGATTTATTGACTTGTTGAAGGTCTGTGAATATGTTTTCAACACTGATTTGTATTCTTCAGTCTACTACTTTATGAAGGAATTATTTTCTTCAAAATATTTTATCATTTGTATGGAAGGCTGCATAAAATAGAACAATTGCTATTATTAATTCCAAACCAGTGCAGCATACAAAAGGGTAGAAATTGTTGCTGTGCTTTTTTACATCTTAAGAATGTTGGGAAGTTCCAAAGATTGATTGTAATGGGGAAAAAAAGATTAATTTGACAAAATGCAACTAAACATAACCTTATTTCTCACATCATTTTATTAGCAAGAATTTTTCATGTTTTTCAATGTCTCACTTAAATGTTTCTCAATTAAGGTAGCTTCTCAAGCCTAGCAAATACTCCTTTTCATTCATTGTCTTTCTATAGCAATCCTATAGAACACTGATCTCATTAAAATGAGACTGGGTATGTTAAATGATAGGAAAATGGGTCTGTTAATGATAAGTTGCTCACACCATACATGCAGAGGGGGGCATTGTTAACATTTAATGATCTCACCAATTTTTATAAAGGGACGACTTCTACTAATTTAGTGAAGTGTTCTTACCTTAACCATTTTTCTGCTTCCTCCTATGATAAATCTAGAATTCCCAAAAGCATCAGAACGTTAAAGATGAACAGAGCAAAGCCTTTTCATAAAACTATCCTAGTAGTCAAGAGGCCAAGTGGAATCAATGTGAAAAATTAATCCTGACTCAGTAATTTTTAAAATAGGGGAAATGTTTTCATTAAGACATTCCGTTTACACGTACAGTTGTTGACTTTTTTTCCGTCCTAAATTTTTAAAGAGTGGATTTGAATATGGACTGAATGGAATACTATGGGGTGAGAACAAAATTGAGAAACTGAATCTCTCACCCACCTGCTAAATAACTATTTTCTTGGCCAGCTCGTTTCCTGAGTATTTGTGAAACAGATGTAGACAGCAGGTAGAGAGAAAGAGAAATTTTAAATGACCCAGATTTCCTCCAGGAGATTGAAGAGAGATCAAAATCAGCAGAAAGGGGAGAGGAAGAAAGGACAGATCCCAAAGGCTGGGATTTCAGGGAGTGAGGATGGATGAGCAGGGAGGGGAGTTTGGGGGAGCGTCTGCCATTCACGTGAAAGTTGTTGAGAGCCACCAAGACAAAGACAAAAATGTAAAAGACATTTCAGTATACATTAAGGATGTATGGCCTGCTCTTTGAAAATATTATATCAGGAAGTCGATAAAATTGTGAATGCATATTAGTGACCATAGTCTGATGGACTATACTGTATTGAATGTGCCTTTGTACAGCATCAGGGCACATGGGCCCCAACTGTGTAAAACTTTCTTTCTTGTGTGTGTGTGTCTGTACGTGTTTAGCTGACAACTGTGATATAGCAATAACAGAATTTGTCTTTATTTATAAAGGGTGAAAAGAGGGGAAAAGAAGAAAAAAGTAGAACTACCTTGGTATAGGAAACAATGTAAATACATTTCTGAAATCCATTTCAAATATGAAATACATTAATACGTGAAACTCAGATGTTTAGAAATACAGGTTTTATAATCAATCAGTTTGTAATGTCCTGAACTTGGCACCTAATTCTGCTGCTGACTTCCACCTTTGTTCACAGATCAAGATCTGTACCACCTTAAAACGAAGCAAACACTGAAATAAGAATAATATGTGTATACTATGGATATGAGACTTATGTAAAGGCTCCTTTGTCATCTTTGGATATTAGAACAGATGTTAGTGGTAAGAATATTGGGAGGAAGAGACACAAAGCCTGTAATTTCCTCATTTATTTTCATTTTTCTCTATGAACCCATGTGTCTGTAAGAACAAATATTTTACAGCTTACAGTAATCTGTTTTCTTTTTTTAAGACAGTTTCCAGGAAAGGGAAACATACGCATATCAGAGGTTTACGTTTAGTGAAGTTTTACAAATCCCAAAGTTAGAGAGTGTGTGTAGTGGGTGGGTGGGAGAAACAGGTGAAGGGGATTAAGCGGTACAAACTTCCAGTTATAAATCATGGGATGTAATATAGAGCATGATGACAATAGCTAATAATACTGAATTGCATATTAGAAACTTCCTAAGAGAGTAGATCTTAGAAGTTCTCATCACAAGAAAAAAAAATTTTGTAACTATGGATGGTGACAGATGGTAACTAGACTTACTGTGGTGGTCATTTCACAGTATAAACAAATATCAAATTTTATGTTGTACATCTGAAACTAATATAATGTTATATGGCATTTAGACCGCAATTTAAAAAAGACCTGACTTCCCGTGATTCACAGGAACATGTAATTAAACTGCTCAGGGCACCTTTTGAGGAAGCTGTCCTGTGAAGCTGATATGCCCGCCAGCAAGGTTTTAAAGGACAGCCCATGTGTTACAGAGAAAGGACTTTGGGTACTTGGATATAAAAAGTAGATATGCACTGAAAATAATCTAAACAAAGGAAGTGTTCAGTAAAATGAACATTGTAAAAGCACGAAAAAAATGTTCTTTAGTATTGAGGAAATGACTTCCAGAGGTGTATGGTATTCTCATTCTGCAGGACCTGCCTGTTCTTTTTTTTGCAAATGATGTGGCCAAAAAGGGATTAATCTCCAAAACACACAAGCAGCTCATGCAGCTCAACATCAAAAAAATAAAAAATGGGCAGAAGATCTAAATAAACATTGCTCCAAGGAAGACATACAGATGGCCAAAAGGCACATGAAAGGATGCTCAATGTCGCTAATTAGAGAAATGCAAGTCAAAACTACAATAAGGTATCACCTCACACTGGTCAAAGTGGCCATCATAAAAAAACTACAAATAATAAATGCTGAAGAGGGTGTGGAGAAAAGAGAATCCTCCTACAGTGTTGGTGGGAACGTAAACTGGTGCAGCCACTACGGAGAACAGAATGGAGGTTCCTTACAAAACTAAAAATAGAGCTACCATATTATTCTGCAATCCTACTCCTGGGCATATATATGGAGAAACCCAAAATTTGAAAACATACATGCACCCCAATGTTCACTGCAGCACTACTTACAATAGCCAAGACGTGGAAGCAACCTAAATGTCCAAGGACAGAGATGAATGGTAATGAAGATGTGGTATATATATACGCACACACACAAAGACACACACACGCACAAACACAATGGAATATTACCCATCCGTGAAGAAAGAATGAAAGAATGTAATTTGCAACAACATGAATGGACCTAGAGATTATCATACCAAGTGACGTAAGCCAGATAGAGAAAGACAAATATCAGATAACACCTTTAAAAACTCAGGATAACCCGACTCAAGTTCCAAACTTAGCATGTTATCTGCACTTTTCCAAGAGGAGCTGAGTGTCAAGGAGTTTACATGAGTACTATTTTCATTTCCACAATAATAACATGATTCTAAGGGGCAGTGCAATTGTTCAAATTAAACCTCTAAAAGTGGTCACACATGAAAGTCTGTGCAGAAGAAAGAAGCAGCTAAGGGGCTGCAGTCCACGACACACAGCAATCCTGCCATTTCTTCTTTAGAAACAACATAGGAAAGAGAATGCCCCAGAGCAAAAATCAACCAAATCTCCCTCTTCACAGATTCCTTCTTCCATCACACACAGAAGGAAAGATTTCTTTTAAAATGACTACTTTCAGTGCTCCATAAAAAATGAAATCTCCTATGTTTCCCAAACACACCATTTTATTCTGGAAACATCAGCAATCTAGAAAAGTCAATTAAGCAGTAGTCATCTCAACTCACACCACTTCTGTGGAATAAATAACCTTAAGGAACGAAAATGTTGAGGGCAGCTAACCCTACACTTTTTTTAATATCCAGGAAATGACCCAAAACACGGTCATTATAGATAATCTGCATCAATTTTCAAGAATCACTTGGATTAACAAGTATTATGGCTTTGACCTAATTATAAGCTTATTTTTCATGTCAGAGACATGGTATCAAAATACATGTTTGACCAAATCAGAATTTTTCATGGAATTATGATTAATTCTTTGACGTAAAACACATCAAGATCTTTTTTGACCCACCTTCTAGAGTAATGAAAAACAAAAATAAACAAATGGGACCTAATTTAACTTAAAAGCTTTTGTACAGCTAAGGAAACCATAAATAAGATGAAAAGACAACCCTCAGAATGGGAGGAAATATTTGCAAATGAAGCAATGGACAAAGGATTAATCTCCAAAACACATAAACAGTTCATGGAGCTCAATATCAAAAAAAAAAACAACCCAATCAAAAAATGGGCAGGAGACCTAAATAGACATCTCTCCAAAGAAGACATACTGATGGCCCAGAGGAACATGAAAATATGCTCAATATCACTAATTATTAGAGAAATGCAAATCAAAGCTACAATGAGGTATTACCTCACACTGGTCAGAATGGCCATCATCAAAAAATCTACAAAAAAATGAATGCTGGAGAGAGTGTGGAGAAAAGGAACCCTCTTGCACTGTTAGTGGGAATATTAGTTAATACAGCCACTGTGGAGAATGGTATGCAGGTTCCTTAAAAAACTAAAAATAGAACTACCATATGACACAGCAATCCCAGTACTGGGCATATACCCTGAGAAAACCATAATTCAAAATGACACATGTACCCCTATGTTCATAGCAGCACTATTCACAATAGCCAGGATATGGAAACAACCTAAATGTCTAACAACAGATGAATGGATAAAGAAGATGTGGTACATATATACAATGGAATATTACTCAGCCATAAAAAGGAATGAAATTGTGTCATTTATAAAGATGTGGATGGACCTAAAGTCTGTCATACAGAGTGAAGTAGGTCAGAAAGAGAAAAACAAATATTGTATATTAACGCATATATGTGGAATCTAGAAAAATGGTACAGATGAACCTATTTGCAGGGCAGGAATAGAGACGCAGACGTAGAGAATGGACATGTGGACAAAGGGGAAGGGGAGGGTGGGATGACTTGGGAGATTAGGATTGACATATATACACTACCGTGCGTAAAATAGATAGCTAGTGGGAACCTGCTCTATAGCACAGGGAGCTCAGCTCGGTGCTCTGTGGTGACCTAGATGGGCAGGAAGCGGGGTGGGGTGGGAGGGAGGCCCGGGAGGGAGGGGATATGTGTATACATATAGCTGCTTCACTTCATTGTACAGCAGAAACTAACACATTGTAAAGCAGTTAAACTTCAATAAAAAAGCCATGGATTTGTCTACATTGCTTTATATAAAGATGTTTTAAACCCTGTCAAGTTTTGCTACTTTATCCTACAAGGTTTCGGTTAACTGCCAGCCCTTGTTCTTACTTAGGTACCTCTGACTTTACCCAAAAATGAAAGGTCTGAACTACAAGAGCCTTGGTAAGAGAATATGAACAGCTGGAACAGGAAACGCTCTGTGATCATTAACAAGTTGATGAAAAATCACTCTGTTCTTTGCTGTTACATTGAGGTCAGTCATGAATATCTTGCACCAAACGTGAAGACTGAGGTGATGGAGGGAGAGTGACCTGCACATTTGTTAAGAATCTTCTGTATGTTGGGAAGGAAAACACAAACTCCTGTGATGGAAACAGAAGAAGGAATTTAAGATAGAAGAAAGCAGTAAGTAGAATTGCTCTTATAGCCTTCCTCATGTGATAAATTCCTGGGGAACCATTTTCTATCTGGGGCTCCATTCAGGGGATGCCAGAGGCTCGGAAATTCTAACTTAGAATGGATAAAAGAATTTCATCCATTGGGAATGTAACTATGCTTGAATACTATGTAAGATATGAACAGAAATTTGGAAATATTCAGAGTTTCTGATGAATGAAACCGAATTTTAAAGATGATATAGGATCTACATAAACTGACAGAATACACTTAATATTGTTTACCAAAAGGTACCTGAAATACAGCAAGGAAGTATATTTGTGTTAGGAGCAGTGAGCTGGGAATAAGAAAAATAAATTACATGTTTTATGTTCTGTTTATCCTTGAGTAATTTGGCTTAAAAATTCAGTGTCTACCTTTCATTACAATATACCTTTAAACCTATATGAACTTTCTAAGTATGTGACCAGCAGAGTTGTGGAGACGGCAGCTTGCTTATCTAAGTTCTAGGATGCCATCCTGCAAAACACTACCCCCCAATAATTCATATATGATAAGCAACTTGGAGATTCTGCTGTAAACACCCAGAGAGGCTATTTTGAAGGCTCTTGCAGGAAATCCCTCGCTTTCAGATGTCTCACAAAGGCTTAGGGAAAGGGGCCAGTTTTAGTTGCCACCCCAGCTGTCAGTGTCACTGGGCCATATTCTCCTGCACTTCACTCTTCTGAGCAGTTTGGAACCCTCCTCCTTCCTCTTGCTCTGTGCATCACCTGTTCTTCTTGATGTAGCCTCACTGCCCGAAATAGGACCCTCTCCTCCTCCAACGGTGGGACATCCACTCCTACACAAACCCACTTCCTCCTGGGAGCCCGGCTGGAGCAGGGCTGCTCTGTAAGGGGTCCAGCTGCATGCTCCTGTCACCTCTCTGTCAGAAGACCCATCACGTGCCCTGCGATGTCTCAGGCACCTGAATAAGCTCTGAGCTCAGAGAGCGCAGACACTACGCCCCCCATCTCTACGTTCTTAGCATGTGGCAGAATCTGTCCGTAAGGGCTCAAAAATATTCATTCACAGCTTTGGCTCCAAGGCCAAGTACATCGAATAGAGTAAATTCTTAACCTCAAGACACTTTGTGGATTTTGCAAAATGTAAGAGCTCAGAAGATAAATTTCTATGGGCAAAGACATTGAATGCAGCCTTTGTCCTTATGTCCTATAGCTTAGGTAAGTCGTATCCTTTATCAGGATGGAACTATGTGCCAGACAGAGCCTTCTCATTTCAAAATAGTGAAAAGAGGGGCTTCCCTGGTGCCGCAGTGGTTGAGAGTCCGCCTGCCGATGCAGGGGACACGGGTTTGTGCCCCAGTCCGGGAGGATCCCACATGCCGCGGAGCGGCTGGGCCCGTGAGCCATGGCCGCTGAGCCTGTGCGTCTGCAGCCTGTGCTCCGCAACGGGAGAGGCCACAGCAGTGAGAGGCCCGCGTACCGCAAAAAAAAAAAAATAGTTTAAAGACCCCATACATCAGTAGTACAGTTAAATACTAAATGATTCTAAAGGAATATGCAATGCTAATTATCAAAATGAACGGTATTCCATTTTGTGTGCTTACAATTAGCCAAAATTAAAGCATAGAAAAGCTAACAAGTAATATTTTAAAAGGGTTTATTCTTTTTCAGATAGCGATGCATAATGGGCCAAAATGTCTGCCAAACCCTCCCAACAAAGTCACCTAATTTCACCTGAGAAAATACTTAGCAACCAACACTCATAAATGTGTAATGGAAATCGCGTGAGGGATGAATAAGAGCAAATGCTGTTAAATGTTCTCATGTTTTATTCACATCTACCCCATAATGTGTAAGATCATCATCACTGAGGCTAAGTCGTGTTATGTAATTTGCTCAAGGTCGTAGCATTCTTGAGCGTGAGACCACAATCATGTCTCGGGATCCAGCGATGCTGGCTGGCTTCCCGTTTGTGCCTTGTAGGAAAGCTAGGCTCTCAGTTACCTTGGGCCACTCAGCTTCCTATCAGTAGAATCGTCATCATTTCCTGCCGAGGTGTCTTCCACCTCAAATAGTCAAAGATAGTAGTATCATTTTAGAAGTGGCCGCTTTCTGATGGTAGTTTCTTTCAGACATCCTTTACACTTTATTATTCCCCAAATAATTTGAAAGTTTACATTTTTAAGCACATAATAGTCCCCTCGCAAATGACATGGGAAATAGTAAAAGTAAAGGACATCCAAAAGAATCTACCCTGAGAAAGAGGCCTCCTTCTGAAGTATTATTATCTGATGCCTCTGTTAAGATGGGAAATTTGAACAGCTCATAGAACTGAACTCTAAAATGGTATTTCTTTAAAAGGACTCTTCCATTAATAACTCTTTTTACCAGTGGCTAGAACTAATCCATTCATGCAACGAATATTACTTAATGCTTACAAGGCACCAGGTATTACCCTAGGTGCTAGGAATAGACCAGTAAACGAAAGAAGAAATCTTGGCTCCCCCACAGGGTTTATAATCCAGTGAGAGAAGCTGGCAATAAAAAAGAGAAATACATAAAACACAGAGCATGTGAAATCACAGTAAGTGCTACAGAACAGAGAAAGCGGTAGGAAACACTGGGAAAGTTAAATATCCTGTTTTCCTTCTCCTTAGTTATCAGCTGACACCAGGAAGGTAAGCTTACTGTGAGAGAAAACCGCAGCACCATTAAGGTAAAGGTGAGTGTTGATATGATAAGAGAAAATGTCTGGAGAGGCAGAAATATGCAACTGTATATGGGGGATTTACATATACATGTAAATACAATCTGGTCATGTTTGAAGCATCCCCATGTGTGCATGTACGTATATACATATGCCATAACATACGTAAATAAGTACATACACGCACACATGTATATACACACACATACGTCATATATATATATATATATTTATATATATATATATATATATTTTTTTTTTGCAGTACGTGGGCCTCTCGCTGCTGTGGCCTCTCCCGTTGCAGAGCGCAGGCTCAGCGGCCATGGCTCACGGGCCCAGCCGCTCCGCGGCACGTGGGATCTTCCCGGACCGGGGCACGAACCCGCGTCCCCTGCATTGGCAGGTGGACTCTCAACCACTGTGCCACCAGGGAAGCCCCATAATACGTATATTAAAAGCAGAAGCAGCACCCATGACAAAAGCAGTTATAGATAAGTCATACAAACCTCAGCATGTGCACATACACCCACCCGAGTCAAGAGCAGAATGAAGAATTAATAGTGAGACAAAAGTCTGCAATTCAATTTTATTTTGGGACTCAGCATCTATTTCAACTGAGAGAGGAACGACTGGTGAACATACCTAACTAAGAGCAAGCCAGTATGTAAATCCTGCACATTCCACTGTAGTTTCTTAACTGACCTTAGGAAAAACAGTGCAGGTTTTTAATTTTATGATAAAATATTTCAAAAAAAGTAGTTTGATAATTTGCCATAGTACATCCCTCAGAGAGTAAGAATAGCTCATATCTATGTCCCCTCCCCGCCCCCTGTGCACACACAAACACACACAGGTAGCCAAAAGCAAAAACCTCTCAACAGTCAGGCAACCTTGTATAAGAACACATATTTTTTAATCGTCACTTGAAAAACTCTGAAATGAAGACTACTGAAGTCTGTCCTAATACTGAAAGTAGTGTCAAGACTGCCATACAAATATGTTACATAAATGTCCTATCTGCCCGCTCTGACCAAGGTCTTCCCTGCATTTATCATTAAGTCTTTCCCTATTCAAGATATGTATTTTGGGATTAGATTTGACTGCTAAAAAGAAGAAACCACCCCCCATCCCTAAATCAGTGGCTTATGTTTATTCCTTCACGTTAAAAAATAATAAAAAGTACAGAGATTGACTGAGCATCCTGGGCAGGCCCAGGACCAAGACACTCACCAGGACCCAGGCTCCCCCCATGTCTCCTCTGTTCTCTCCACACATGGCTTCCATTCTTATGCTGAAGCATGTCTTCATCATGGCTGCTGGAGCACCAGACATCACATCCACACTGCAGGCAGTAAGAAAGGTAGAGGGGTTCAGACCCTAAAGGAGGCACTTTCAGAATAAGCCATCTCACTTTGAAGACTATGCCTAGATTCTGACACAGCACTTCACAATGGTTAAATCTACCTATGTCTTATTGATTAAAAATCACAGGGCCACACCTAGATGCAGGATGGGAACATTACCACTGGGAATGAAATCAGGATTCCTTAACTGATGAAGAAGCAGTGAGAAGATTTCAGGCAGATAATCATTTGTCACTCTCATACTTAACTTCTGAAATTTTTTGACCCTCAACCCTATTAAACCCTTTAGAAGAAAATACCCCATTGTAAAGCTATGTGAAAACTAGGAAATGGATTAGTTTATCTGCTCAGTCACCCCACCCTTCATATGCATGACAGTCATATTTCTGAGCAAAGACTATTTAAAGTCCACAGTATTATCACAATTACTGGCGCACACAATGCACGCATGCATGTACACACAGAATCACTGCTATGCAAAGCTGGCATCAGGGAGCTTTGAAGGCAGAGATTTTATTTTTTTTAATTATCTTTTTTTTCTTTATATTTTGAAATAGTTATAGGTTCACAGGAAGTTGCAAACAAATGTACAAGGAAGTCCTGCTTACCCTTCCCTCAGCCTCACCGCAGTGTTAACATGTTATACAACTGTAGTTCAATAGCAAAATCAAAATACTGATATGGGCACGGTTCATAGACCTTAGTGAGATTTCATGAGTTATACATGTACCATTTGTGTGTGTGTGTTTATAGCTCTACACAGTTTTATCACATGTGTAGCCTTGCATAACCCACACAGCAATCAAGAAACTCAACTGAATCGTCACCACAAGACTCCCTTGTCTGACCCCTTTACAGCCACCACTCTCCTGTCCCCTCCACCTCCACCCCCAGCCTCTGGCCACACTATTCTGTTTCTCCATGTTTATAATTACGTTATTTTACAGTTGTTACATAAATGGAATTATGCATTTTGTATCTTTTTTGAGATTGCTTTTCTTCACTCAGTGTAACTTCATTGAAGTTCATTCAATTTGTTGTGTCTTATCAATAGTTCATCCCTTTTTTAAAAGTTTTTACTTATTTTTTTAACATCCTTATTGGAGTATAATTGCTTTACAATGTTGTTAGCTTCTGTTGTATAACAAAGTGAATCAGCTATACATATACATACATCCCCATATCTCCTCCCTCTTGAGCCTTCCTCCCACCCTCCCTATCCCACCCCTCTAGGTGGTCACAAAGCACCGAGCTGATCTCCCTGTGCTATGCAGCTGCTTTCCACTAGCTATCTACCTTACGTTTGGTAGTGTATATATGTCAATGCTACTCTCTCACTTCGTGCCAGCTTACCCTTCCCCCTCCCTGTGTCCTCAAGTCCATCCTCTACGCCTATGTCTTTATTCCTGTCCTGCCCCTAGGTTCCTCAGAACCACTATTTTTTTTTTGTAGATTCCATATATATGTGTTAGCATATGGTATTTGTTTTTCTCTTTCTGACTTACTTCACTCTGTATGACAGACTCTAGGTCCATGCAACTCACTACAAATAACTCAATTTCGTTTCTTTTTATGGCTAAGTAATATTCCATTGTATATATGTGCCACATCTGCTTTATCCATTCATCTGTCAATGGACACTTAGGTTGCTTCCATGTCCTGGCTATTGTAAATAGAGATGCAATGAACACTGTGGTACATGACTATTTTTGAATTATGGTTTTCTCTGGGTATATCCCCAGTAGTGGGATTGCTGGGTCATATGGTAGCTCTATTTTTAATTTTTTAAGGAACCTCCATACTGTTCTCCATAGTGGCTGTATCAATTTACATTCCCACCAACAGTGCAAGAGGGTTCCCTTTTCTCCACATCCTCTCCAGCATTTATTGTTTGTAGATTTTTTGATGATGGCTATTCTGACAGGTGGGAGGTGATACCTCACTGTAGTTTTGATTTGCATTTCTCTAATGATTAGTGATGTTGAGCATCCTTTCATGTGTTTCTTGGCAATCTGTATATTTTCTTCGGAGAATCATCTATTTAGGTCTTCTGCCCAATTTTGGATTGGGTTGTTTGATGTTTTGATATGGAGGTGCATGAGCTGCTTGTAAATTTTGGAGATTAATCCTTTGTCCGTTGCTTCATTTACAAATATTTTCTCCCATTCTGAGGGTTGTCTTTTTGAAACCAAAAGCTTTTAAGTTTCATAAGGACCCATTTGTTTATTTTTAATTTCCATTTCCCTACGAGGTGGGTCAAAAAGGATCTTGCTGTGATTTATGTCATACAGTGTTCTGCCTATGTTTTCTTCTAAGAGTTTTATAGTCTCTGGCCTTATATTTAGGTCTTTAATCCATTGTGAGTTTATTTTTCTGTGTGGTGTTACGGAGTGTTCTAATTTCATTCTTTTACATGTAGCTGTCCAGTTTTCCCAGCACCACTTATTGAAGCCACTGTCTTTTCTCCATTATATTCTTGCCTCCCTTATCAAAAATAGGGTGACCATATGTGCGTGGGTTTATCTCTGGGCTTTCTATTCTGTTCCATTGATCTATATTTCTGTTTTTGTGCCAGTACCATACTGTCTTGATTACTGTAGCTTTGTAGTCTAGTCTGAAGTCCGGGAGCCTGATTCCTCCAGCTCAAATCAATCGATGTGATAAACCATATTAACAAATTGAAGAAGAAAAACCATATGATCGTTCAATAGATGCCAAGAAAGCTTTCGACAAAATTCAACACCCATTTATGATAAAAGCCCTCCAGAAAGTAGGCATAGAGGGAACTTTCCTCAACATAATAAAGACCATATATGCCAAACCCACAGCCAACATCATTCTCAACGGTGAAAAACTGAAAGCATTTCCACTAAGATCAGGAACAAGACAAGGTTGCCCACTCTCACCAGAATTATTCAACATAGTTTTGGAATTTTTAGCCACAGCAATCAGAGAAGAAAAAGAAATAAAAGGAACCCAGATACGGAAAAGAAGAAGTAAAGCTGTCACTGTTTGCAGATGACATGATACTATACATAGAGAATCCTAAAGATGCTACCAAAAAACTACTAGAGCTGATCAGTGAATTTGGTAAAGTAGCAGGATACAAAATTAATGCACAGAAATCTCTTGCATTCCTATATATTAATGATGAAAAATCTGAAAGAGAA
>NW_020173697.1:3529166-3584526 GCF_003031525.2 Neophocaena asiaeorientalis asiaeorientalis
ACACTCCCAAACTCATTCTATGAGGCCACCATCACCCTGATACCAAAACCGGACAAAGATACTACAAAAAAAGAAAATTACAGACCAATATCAGTCATGAACATAGATGCAAAAATCCTCAACAAAATACTAGCAAACAGAATCCAACAGCACATTAAAAGGATCATACACCATCATCAAGTGGGGTTTATCCCAGGAATGCAAGGCTTCTTCAATATACACAAATCAATCGATGTGATAAACCATATTAACAAATTGAAGAAGAAAAACCATATGATCGTTCAATAGATGCCAAGAAAGCTTTCGACAAAATTCAACACCCATTTATGATAAAAGCCCTCCAGAAAGTAGGCATAGAGGGAACTTTCCTCAACATAATAAAGACCATATATGCCAAACCCACAGCCAACATCATTCTCAACGGTGAAAAACTGAAAGCATTTCCACTAAGATCAGGAACAAGACAAGGTTGCCCACTCTCACCAGAATTATTCAACATAGTTTTGGAATTTTTAGCCACAGCAATCAGAGAAGAAAAAGAAATAAAAGGAACCCAGATACGGAAAAGAAGAAGTAAAGCTGTCACTGTTTGCAGATGACATGATACTATACATAGAGAATCCTAAAGATGCTACCAAAAAACTACTAGAGCTGATCAGTGAATTTGGTAAAGTAGCAGGATACAAAATTAATGCACAGAAATCTCTTGCATTCCTATATATTAATGATGAAAAATCTGAAAGAGAAGTTAAGGAAACAGTCCCATTTACCACTGCATTATCCAGACTTTGATTGCCCTTTATAGTTGTATAACATTTTTTTCTGTCCTTGGACTATCAGCTTATTCTCAAGGAACAAACTGCCTTTTCAGCAGCATTTCTTAGACTGACAGGTTGTTCAAAGTCTGCCTTCTTGTGCACTGCCTGCATCAACTGATAATGCGTAGGACCTCCCTGTGATGGATGCTGGATTGTGATTCCTTTAAGTCAGTTTGAGCTGATAAAAATAGAATCATGTGAAATGTGCAATGGAAACACACCATCTCTCTGTAGCTTTTTGGCTGCTCAACGATTGTAAAGCACACTCTGATATGTTAATAGAACTGGACCATTATATTCTCCAGAAGGCACTGAATGCCAACATGAGGTGGGAACACATGATTTCACAATGCATTTCATGCAACACAAGCATAGCCATCCCAGGACCCTTTCCTGTACCCCAGTGATGTGAAGTCACTGTCTTTTCACACTTACAGCCTTTGTCAGCCTTTGAAAACATACTAATCTTAGTTAATGGCATCAGAGGAGAGAGGAAATTCTAGTGATTTTTTAAAAAATTTGATATACATTCAGGAGTATATAATTGCACATAGCAAAAGTGCCATAAGTAGGAAAAGTCTCTTCTCAATTCATCGAACAAAATAAAGAATTTTATACAGTGACCAGGATAATTAATGTAGTCAAGGTACTTTTTAGAGAAGAAACTTTATCTAGGTAACTTAAGAAAAAGTGGTCCTTTTACCTAATATTCAGAGATAAGAGTAGCTGCAAGACTTAGAATGTAGTTCTGGCATCGAAGTGGTAATTCTGGGCACCAATCCCAAGCCTAATGTAAAACCATCTGACTTTATGGTATCTTCACTCACTTGCCACTAAGAGATCCCAGAATGGTGGCAATTTCCAGTCTAATAACTAAAATGAGAATAAGAACAGTACCCTTTTGGATAATTAAAAAAATATGCTTTAGCATATAAGACTTCAAAGACAGTTTAACATTCGAGGAAATTAAAGAAGTAGATCTCTCTTAGCAATAAAAGAAATAATTTTATTTCACTTAATGCCTTTCCCAGATGATCAATTTTCTACTAAAATAAAAGATATAAGAAGTTCCAGAATTGTGAACACGTTTAAAAATAACTTCATCCCTGAAGTCTTTCACTATTTCATCTCTAAACTGAAATTTTGCTGAGCCGATGACCAGAGATAGCCTTTCTGATTAACCTTTGCAAAGGAGAGACAGATTCTTTTTACATCCTTTTCGCCCCCAGAATCCATTTTACAGACAACAACTAAACCTTTATTTATTTTTTTGATATGGCTTTCCAGTGGTTAAATGGAAGACTCCTGCATGTCTCAGAATGTCTACAGTAGATACATTCACTACCTTGTATGTATACATACATATCTATTCCATGGTTCCCACAAAACTTAATGATCTGCACACATGCTCTCTTAGTTGCCTATGGACCCATCTATGAGCGGGATGAATAAGCTGGAGGTGGTAGAGACGAGCAGGAGGGAGGAAGTGTAGAGGGTCTAGTGCTTGAAATTGAGACAAGAAATGGTCCAACCTTGATGAAGGGCATAGGGAACCCTGACAAGAACAGTTTAGGTGAAATGGCATGGGAAAAGACTGATTGGAGTGAATTAAAGAGAGAAATGAATAAACATGAATGAATTATACTTCCATCCAGTGACTTGGATAAATCTCCTTACGCATAATGTCCAGAAAGAAAGCCAGTCATAAGAGCACATTTACTGTGTGTATCATTCCATTTATACGATGCAAAAACCAGGTAAAACTAAGTCTCAGTCTTTCACAGTGTCCACTCAGACAGTAAAAAGATAAAGAAAATAAAAAGAGTGATGGAAGAACAATGGGGTTTAGACTGTGAACGTCAAGTTTGAGGACACATTTCTGCAGTAGTGGAAATGTTCTATTTCTTGATCTACATAGAAGTTTCATCAGTGGTTTCTTTTCTATTAAACAGTAAGTTGTACACTACATTTTATGTTTACATCTGTATGTATGTTTTTCGCAAAATGAAGCATTTTGAAATGGGAAACGCAGTGGGATAGAATTCTACTTTCATCCGTTACAAAATTACTAATACTGGACTTGGCCCACTGTTCTAAACAATCATAACACTGGAGAAAATATAACACGAACTGTGCAAATCCACAACAGGCATTGGCTAGAGAGCTTCAATGTACCATGATTCTTAAGAGAAGGGAAACATACGAGGTGAGTTCTACACTGCCCTGGTTTCCTTTATTGGAGGGAGAGCCAAAAAAAAATACGTCTTACTGAAATTGAGGAGGTAAAATGGGATAAAATCAACAGAGAACAGAACCAACAAAAAACAAACCCAAGTCTGTCAGGTTCAAGAAGTCTTCGAGGAATTCTACTGCCATCCACAACAAAAATCAAAAACCTATAAATGAAGAGAAGATAATCTAGATTCCCTACAACATATAATTCACAGTATCCAGCACAGAGTTACAACTACTTAGCATGCAAAAAAAAAAAAAAAAACCCAGAAAACTCAATGTATATTCAAGGGAGGAAAAAAACACACAATTAAAACAGGCTCTGAGATGATTCAGATGTTGAAATTACTAGACAAGGATGTTAAAAGAGCTCTTATCAATAAACCAAAGACCTGAGGGAAGATACAGACAAAGAATGAACGGATGATAAATCTCCATAGAGAAACAGAAAACCTTTAAAAGAATCAAATGGAAATTTGAGAATAGAAAAGTATAATATTTCAGTGAAATTTTATTGAATGAGCTAACAACCGTTTGAAGAATAGAATACAGAAGAAGGGGGAGCTGAACTAGAAGACCAATCAATAATTGATATTATCCAATCTCAAAAACAGTTCTATTTATCTCTTGAAGTTAGAGGTCATGGGTGCAGAATTAGGCCAAGCAGCATGATGGAATATCCTTCAGCTACTTACAACTTCTGCAGTTTAGACAACAGGGCGGGTAGTTTGATTAACCAAGATTGTATTTTAGCCAGAAGAATCTAAAGAAATGAGGGAGGGGCCAGGGAGCTGAGGGGGGAAGCAGGAGAGGGTTTATGAAATTTGAACACAGCATTCAAGCTGTTTTAATAGACTAGTAAGAGCATGAAAAAGATTAAGAGTATGAGTAAAGGTTGGGATTGATAAACCGTATCTCCAGGAGGTGTCCAAGACTGAGTCAGCCAACTAGAGGCAGTGAGCTGGAGATGTAGAAAGTAAGGGTCGGAAGGTGGAAGGTATAAAACCGAGATTATGGAGGAATTTCAGTTACAGATGTTGAAGGAGTCTAGGAGTCAGCACTACCCAGTAGAACTTTCTGCAAAGATGGAGGTGTTCTGAGCTGTCCAATATGGTGGCCAACTAGCCACATGTGCCTATCAAGTACTTGAAATATGGCCAGTGCATTTGAGGGACTGGAGTCCTAATTTGTAAAACTTTAATAGTCATATGTGGTTAATTTTATACCATTGTAGGCAGTGCAGGTTACAGTATGATTACAGAAGTGAACGATGAGGCCAGAGAGGAAATCAGATTTATCCGGAAACTAAAGCCAGAGCACTGAAAGGATCATCTATGTAGCTACTGAAATCACCAACATGCTCTAGTCGTCTGTCTGCTTGAGAGGGCTCCAGGGGGCCAGAAGCATGCACAGGGGAAAGGTGCCTACCCGTTACTCTGAGGCAGAAGAGAATGTCCAAAGAAAAGACTGAGCCATTATTTTTATTTTCTGCCTGAAGCTCAGAGAGGTGAGGCAAATTGTTCAAGGTCACAGAGCTTAAATAAATGACAGAGGACTTGCAACTTGATATTTTCACTCCAGTGCCCCTTCTCCTAACCATTACACTCTACCGTATGCCCAGTACCCACTGCAGAGCCTAGAATATCTGAAGCACCTAGGACCTATTCAGTATTGTTCAAATTAGTGTTCAATGAAACAGGACTGCAGAATGGCCGTAACTATACCTAGCATTCAACTCCGCTGGCTACACAGAACTGCATATAAACTGTGCCTATTTCATGGCAGAATCCAGCAGGTGATCTGAAGGACAGAAAAGTTTGTTTCTTTCTATTTGTTTTATGCTGCTATCAAGAAAAGTCCTGTGGACATGGTTTTCATCCTCTTCAAACTCCTCCCCCTTTCTGAAACACTAAAATGTAGCGTGATTATGTTTCATCACTGCGGAATAAATATTCGTTATCCTAAATTTTAGCCTTTCTAGTTTACCTTCCAGCCTTGTCAACTCATTCCTTTAGAGACACGAGGAGACAGACAGCAGTAGCTTTTGACAGTTTTAAAGTCACATAATTTACCCTGAATTTGCATGCAGTGTTATAAATACAATGTTAGACTACATTGAATCCCATAGAAAATTGGAAAGTTGGCTAAAGGAATGCTAATTCACTTCTTTACTAGAAATCGAAACCCAAATATGAAACCGTGAATCTTTCCTTTCAAAAGTTAATGAAAGGCTTCCCTGGTGGCGCAGTGGTTCAGAGTCCGCCTGCCGATGCAGGGGACACGGGTGCGTGCCCCGGTCCGGGAAGATCCCACATGCCGCGGAGCGGCTGGGCCCGTGAGCCATGGCCGCTGAGCCTACGCGTCCGGAGCCTGTGCTCCGCAACGGGAGAGGCCACAACAGTGAGAGAGGCCTGCGTACCGCAAAAAAAAAATTAATGAAGCTTGGCTGCTTGTAAGAGTTCTTTACACTTGGCTCAATTTTGTTCTATTTGCTAACTTCTTGGAGCTTAGGCTGAAAAATGTGCTTGTACCTATTTTTTAAATAAAAAATGAAAACTTCAATCACTTATCTTTATTATTTTCATTTTTTCCCCAGAAGTCTGTTAGTTCTACCTGTAAGTAGGGAAGGAGCAAGTGAAGAGATGTGGAGAGGAGGTGCCCTTAGAGAAAGGGGAGGTTCGGAAAGAATAAAACACCAAGGAAACCTCAGAGCAAGGGGACTTCACAAGATACCTCTTTGAAGTGGGAGGCATGAAAGCGGCTCAGAGTGAACAGCCTGAGAGGTGATGTGTACTCGGAGGCGGCCTCATGAGGGGTCAGAGAATGAGAGCATCCCTGATGGTGAAATAATAAACCAAGGAACAGCCACGGGCAAAAGGCAGCACTGAGCATCCTGGGAGGAATGGGGTGTGGCCACGGCAGATGAGGGATGAGGGTGAAAATGGTGGCAGCAAATGGGAGGGGCCCTTCTGACGAATAGCTAGAAACAAACCAACCCTAAAGGACCAGCACAGTCATCTCCGAGGAAGTGCTTAGATCCGCACTGAGGCCCACTGGCTGACAGTGAATGAGTGCCATAAACAAGACACAGAACAATGGCCCCATGAAGTAACATACTGGGAAATAAAGTGCAAAGCAGAATTATCTGAAATGTCCCTAAGAGCCAGGATCTACAGAAAACACGGTTGTCAGAAAGATGTATTTATTACGCGTGGGGCACCTGCAGTTAAACAGGCAAGACGGGTTCTCTAAAGATTTAGGGTCCAGTCACCAAGACATCAGCAGTGCAGTGTTCATGGAGCTGCGAGGTGTTCACAAAGTCGGACTACAAGCTAATTGGAATACTCAATATTACACATGGTCCCTTCTCTAAAATCAATTGGAAAAAGAGAAAAGACTGAAAGAAGGTAAAAAATGAAGGAGCATATGTTTATTACTAGATGGCTGCGGGTTATGTGCAGAATGTATAGTTCCCTTGCGGTAGGACATTTTACTTTTTTTCTTAAGTGATGTAACAAATAATACATGAAATATTTGTATGCATGAAATGGACAGCTGTTTTTGCGTTCCTGCCATGTGTTCACAGGTCACTGCACAGGTGGATATAGATATGAGAGATGATGAAATGGAGGGACCAAGGCATAGACTTTGGACCCATGCTGCTGTGGGGCAAAGCCTGCCTCCACTGTTCACTGGCCATGCGATATCAGGCAAGTCCCTATCTCCTCTGTCTCTAGGTTCCACGAGGACATGATACATTAGTGATTGTCAAGTTCCCGTCACAGACACCAGGCCCACGGTAACTGCTGCTATTACTGTTCTTTTTTATTTTTATTTTTTGCGATACGCGGGCCTCTCACTGTTGTGGCCTCTCCCGTTGCGGAGCACAGGCTCCGGACTCACGGGCTCAGCGGCCATGGCTCACAGGCCCAGCCGCTCCGCGGTATGTGGGATCCCCCTGGACCGGGGCACGAACCCGTATCCCCTGCATCGGCAGGCAGACTCTCAACCACTGCGCCACCAGGGAAGCCCTATTACTGTTCTTATCATCATGTCACTGAAGGGCTAGAAAAGGTGCCTCTTTAATACTGTAAATCACATCATTTATTTGGGTTCATGGATGATACTTAATTAAAGCAGATTTACTAGCACTATCAAATGTTTTTACATAGGAAATAAAACACAGGAAAATTAAAGCAAATGTCTGTACCCAGAGAAGACTGCAGATGAAAGGCTGGCCAGTGTGAGCCAGCGGATTTCAGCATGTGGATTCTGCGGCCTCATTAGGTTACTCAGGCAGAACTACTTCTGATTCTCTAAACATAGTGATCATGGACCAAAGTTGAGGGAGACCCTGAAACCCTTACTTCCCTGAAAGTGACTGACACCTGGGTAAACCACTGACCCATCACCGACTGAACTGTGTCCCAGTATACTGTGCTCTTCTAGGACTCAACTTTCAAAGCTGGAAGGCAATGATGAAATCCCAACAGAAGTCTCAGATTTGTACCTAGTTTGTCCACTTAAAGATTTTCTCACTTGTTTTTCTATCACATTTTTCTAACAATGCCTCTCATTGTTAAAATCTGTCTTATAGGCAGATGTTTTAATGCATCAAATATGTTATCATCTTTCTGATTTTCCTTTCCTGCCTAATAAAAAGGAAACATTGTTGCTTTGACTTTTTTAAAAAAAATTGTATTTAAAGTAGATGCATTTTACAATATGATTTTCAAAAGGTTGGTTATCTTACTAATTTTTTTTCTTGCTTATCATTCTTGAGTTCCTTTCTTAGTTATTTTTCAGGATATATTCAACATAATCTTATTAAATCCCTATAGATAAGGCAATTATATTTTCTGAAGTTGTTCTTTTCATTTCTGTTGTATGCAGTTTTTTGTTTTATTTTTAATGCTTATTATCAACTAGAAACTTTTCAATAGTTTCAGAAAAAGATTGATTCATCCCAATAAATTGTTAATATATGTGTATATGTATGTATATGTATACAAATGCACATATACATATATAAACATAGAGAATTAAAAATTATTAAAGCTTGTTACATAAAATGATAAAGTCTGAAACTGTACATTATAATTGCAATCTGTCATTTTTTAGTTAAAAGAAACATGTTTAGCTCTATTCCTGTTAACAAAGAATTTGACATTAATTAACAAAAAACTTTTGGAATAATGTAGGAGGTTCGGGGAAAAAAGCCTGGCATTTATAATCAAGGCCAGAAAATTATTCAATAGGAGTAAGTCAACAAATAACTTTCCAACTGAAATTCCTCTTCCCCGTCTTTCACTTGCTTTTTCAAATGCATAATAATTCATCTGACATATGTCCCAATTTTTAAAAACTGAGACTTTGTGAATGATTCTTAGGGAACATTTGAAATTAAACAGTAAGAATAATCTTTTAGGTTCCTTCATATTTCATTCAGAAAGTTGCCTTTTATAAATGCCATTTGCAGCAACATGGATGGACCTGGAGATTATTGTATTAAGTCAGTCAGACAGAGAAAGGCAAACATCATATGATATTACTTATATGTGGAATCTAAACTATGACACAAATGAACCTATCTACGAAACAGAAACAGACTCACAGATAAAGAGAATAGACTTGTGGTTGCCAAGGGGGAGGGGGTGGGGGAGGGATGGACTGGGAGTGTGGGATTAGCAGATGCAAACTAGTATATACAGGATGGATAAACAACAAGGTCCTACTGTAGAGCACAGGGAACTATATTCAATATCATGTGATAAACCAATAATGGAAAAGAATATATATATATGTATAACTGAATCACTTTGCTGTACAGCAGAAGTTAGCACACTGTAAATCAACTATACTTTAATTTTTAAAAAATTCTATTTAAATAAATAAATAAAATTTAAAAAAAGAAAGTTGCCTTTTAAATTCAGTTACCAATAAAAGAGGAGGGCTTCCCTGGTGGTGCAGTGGTTAAGAATCTCCCTGCCAATGCAGGGGACATGGGTTTGACCCCTGGTCCGGGAAGATCCCACATGCCGCAGAGAAACTAAGCCCATGTGCCATAACTACTGAGCCTGTGCTCTACAGCCCGTGAGCCACAACTACTGAGCCTGTGCACCATAGCTACTGGAGCCTGCGTGCCACAACTACTGAAGCTCATGCACCTAGACCCGCGCTCTGCAACGAGAGAAGCCACCACAATGAGAAGCCCGCGCACGGCAAGGAAGGGTAGCCCCCGCTCGCCGCAACTAGAGAAAAGCCCACGCATGGCAACAAAGACCCAACGCAGCCAAAGATAAATAAAAATAAATTTTAAAAAATAAAAGAGGAAAACATTCTAATATTCCAGCTGTTATAAATTTTCCTACTAAATTGTAAAGATTAAGCAATTTTACAGATGGATCAGTTTGAAATGATATGACTTCATCTTTATGAACATCAACAACAAGATTTGTGCCAAAGCCTCTCTAGCTAAGATTTAGGGAATGGGTCATCGATTCTGGCAGTCTTGGGTTTGCCACCAAACAGGCTCCCCAGTATTCAGGTAAGAAATTAGAGCACCATAAAGCAAATACCTGGATTCTCAGCTCTCTGTCTCCCATTTGCTCAAGCAGGACACAAAGTTTTCCTCATCTCTAAACAGTCCTAGAGGGTGTCTCACCTGCCCCCATCACGTCCCAGGCTTCTTTGTTCCAGGGTCCCCTCAGACCACAGATCTCCCTGAGGCCCGAAACTGACAATCCCCCAACCAGTGAGGCTTACAAAATGCACAGTGACAGGACAGCTCGGCCAAGAGAGGAGAAAGCTCTCTCTCCATGTGTGCACAGTAGGGTAGCTTGAGCCCTGAGATGCAATAGCGCTTGATGTTTTATGTCTTGGAATTACTCCAAACTTTCTTGGCACACACATCCACACTACACCCTCCCCAAGCCAATTCATATTTCCTCGAGTGCTGTAAACAGCATTCTCCTAAAATGATTGTCTTATGGATACACCTAGTTTATTGCATTGACTTCCTTCTCCTCTTCGCTACAGCCAGTCCCTATATGCTGGGTCTCCTTGCTTCTTTGACCATGATGACCTCTGCCCTCTTTCTCTGTAAACCCGTCATATGTATATACAGAATGCCAACAAACACATGAAAGAATGCTCAACATCATTAATCATTAGAGAAATGCAAATCAAAACTACAATGAGATATCATCTCACACCAGTCAGAATGGCCATCATCAAAAAATCTAGAAACAATAAATGCTGGAGAGGGTGTGGAGAAAAGGGGACACTCTTGCACTGCTGGTGGGAATGTGAATTGGTTCAGCCACTATGGAGAACAGTATGGAGGTTCCTTAAAAAACTACAAATAGAATTACCATATGACCCAGCAATCCCACTACTGGGCATATACCCTGAGAAAACCAAAATTCAAAAAGAGTCATGTACCAAAATGTTCATTGCAGCTCTATTTACAATAGCCCGGAGATGGAAACAACCTAAGCGCCCATCATCGGATGAATGGATAAAGAAGATGTGGCACATATACACAATGGAATATTACTCAGCCTTAAAAAGAAATGAAATTGAGCTATTTGTAATGAGGTGGATAGACCTAGAGTCTGTCATACAGAGTGAAGTAAGTCAGAAAGAAAAAGACAAATACCGTATGCTAACACATATATATGGAATTTAAGGAAAAAAAATGTCATGAAGAACCTAGGGGTAAGACAGGAATAAAGACGCAGACCTACTGGAGAACGGACTTGAGGATATGGGGAGGGGGAAGGGTGAGTTTTGACAGGGCGAGAGAGAGTCATGGACATATACACACTAACAAACGTAGTAAGGTAGATAGCTGGGGGGAAGCAGCCACAAGGCACAGGGATATTTAGCTCGGTGCTTTGTGACAGCCCAGAGGGGTGGGATAGGGAGAGTGGGAGGGAGGGAGATGCAAGAGGGAAGACATATGGGAACATATGTATATGTATAGCTGATTCACTTTGTTATAAAGCAGAAACTAACACACCATTGTAAAGCAATTATACCCCAATAAAGATGTTTAAAAAAAAAAAAAAAAACCCGTCATATGTAAACTACAGCTGTGAATGGAACATGTGATTTTTCTGAAGAAGCTCCTGGACCATCAGCAGATGCAAATAGATAACCAGCAACCAGCCACAGCAAGATGAACTGAAAGCCCAGCCCTCACACAGCAGGAAACTCTGCTTCAACTATTTGAACCATTTTATTATAAAAGACTCTACCGTGCTCCATCCTGACTTCTGAAAAATCTCTTCCCAGGTTCATGATAAATACACCCAGAGCAATTTGAAAATTACTGATAAACTGGAATCTCTGCTGCATTTTGAAAATTTCATTACAGGTCAAATAATTGATCAAAAGTTTCTGAAGGGCTTCCCTGGTGGCACAGTGGTTGGGAGTCCCGCCTGCCAATGCAGGGGACGCGGGTTCGTGCCCCGGTCTGGGAGGATCCCCCATGCCGCGGAGCGGCTGGGCCCGTGGGCCATGGCCGCTGGGCCTGTGTGTCTGGAGCCTGTGCTCCGCAACGGGAGAGGCCACGACAGTGAGAGGCCCGCGTACCGCAAAAAAAAAAAGTTTCTGAAATGCTTGGAAAATACAGAAAACTAAGGCTCATGGAGCAGGTGATCATATGAATTTATCACAGTTGATGGGATAGGGTTTTTTATCCACTCTCATAATCATCTATCTCTGTAGAACAGACCAGTTACATACTATTCATGCTCTAGCAAGTGACCTGTAAAATTAACAATCCAATCATCCATACAGACAGGCTCTAAAATTTATTGCCTTTTTATGGGTTATTCTATTTAGCTAATGGAACCCTTGGCTTTTCTGACATAACTCCACCTAATTATCAGATGTTACTGGTGGGATTATCAGCAATAAAATGTTAATAGTATTTTGCTTGTATCGAAATTAAAAGCCAAAAAATCATTAAAATAAGGAAAGATGAAAGTATTCATCCGTACAATAACGAAGTTTCAGGTCCATATGGTGGATTAACGAATACTAGAGTAATGCTGGTGTTTCTGACGAGGATGGTGATAGTAATGATGTGAGCAATACTTCATGTATAACGATGAGGACAAAATCACCCTACACTCTAAATCACTGAGATTTCAAGGTCCCTTCCTTGTACTTCACAGCTTATAGCCACTGGCGTGCATATACGCATTTAATTTTGTCCAATCTCATGTAACACTGCCAAGGTGAAAATGGAATCAAAAGATTTGCTGATGCATGTTGTGTATTTTTCATATAGCCTATCAAATATTCCAAGGGCAAAGAGTATATTATATCCTTTCAAAAGATCTTACACGATTAAGTACTAGGAAGCAGGTTCAGTAGCGCAAAATTCGCAGAAATTGATATTTTTTAAAGTTAAAAATAACTCACGAAATGGAAGGCTTTACGGGTCACAGAGCAAGCCCTGACTCATTTTTAGGAAGGCTAGATCTCACACACTAAGGAGGCTTTACAGGAGTCTTGCCACTGTCAGAGCAGCCCAGCAGGTATTACCATGCTGCTGGGGATTTGATCATTTCTCCTTCTCTATGTCTCTTTTTTATAGAAAGGGGAAAAAGAGCTCCACTAGATATAAAAGGTTTTAAAGAAAGTGTCTTTTCACATATTGAATATATTTTCAGTTTTTCATGTGTGTGTATGTGTGTGTCTGTGTGTATATACACACACACACATATATATAAAGCAGTTCTGTATATGTGAAATTAGTGAATACCTTAAGATAATATGGAATAAATTCAGAGGAAATTAGACTTTGCAGCATATTCCTGTGTCCCTGAACACTCAGCTCTTAGAAAATAAAGACCATTTGAAGACTTCCAAATTATCAATTATACTTAGTTTGGGGCAATGGAAGTCTCTTTTTTATTTTTTTAATAATACCAATATTATTGGCATTGGTTTCTAAAAATAAATGGGGTTCAGTTCATTTACCCTAGTTAGGAGTTAGAGGGAGGACAAACTACTATTCAATAAAAAAGAATTTCCCCCTTGGGCTTAGCAAATCCCAAAATGGTACAAAATCCACTTCTGGCGATGCAACATCATTTCAAGAGATGGACAGCACAGCAGTTGCGTCAGACACTATGTGAAAAAGTGGTCCTTCCTGGCCAGGACAGCTGTTCTCTGGGCCAAATAAGCCAGACATTACATAATGCAGTTTAGAGCATTCAGAAGATCCTTATATGAATTATTTCCTTGTCCTAAGAGAAGTTTATATTCACCATAAGTAATCTACTTTTGTTGAAGGCACTGATGTTCCCATTAAAACTCACAGGTATGCTCAGTCTTTTCATGACTAAGGTCTTTAAAGAAGTGAGCAAAAATCATGACTTTCTTGATGGGGGATGATGCAGAAGCTACTGCTCAACTTCCTACAGTTCAAGCTCGCATGTTGTAGGAGTGGACCATCAGGGTCATGGGGGGGCAGCTTTTTCTGTAGAAGACCAGACGATAAATATTTTCAGCTTTGCGGGCTGTGTGGTCTTTATTGCAACTACTCCACTCTGCTGGTGTAGCAGGCGAACAGCCGTAGACAAGTGTGACTATGTTACCAACTTTATTTATGGGCAGCGAAATGTGAATTTCATGTAAACTTCACATTTTACAAAATAGTATTTATTAATAGTTACTTTTTCAACTATTTAAAAATGTGAAAACCATCATTAGTTTGTGGGTCTACAAAGACAATAAGTGAAGCAGACCTGCCTGGTGGACAGGAGTTTGCAGACCTCAGATCTAGGGGACACAGACGTCGAATTTAACGTGTCTAAAATAGACCATCTCTCTCCACCCCCAACTCACAAGGCTCCACATCTCAGTAAACGCTGTTCAGTTACGCATGGCAACAACTTAATGCTTTTCCTTAATCTGTCTCTTCTTCTCTTTTTCTGTCTCTTTTTATCTTACATCCCAAACCTAGTCCTGTCATCTGAACCTTCAAAATACACTCAGAGCCCTCACACTTTTCACCAAATGAACTCCTGGCACGTTAGTCAAACCACCTATGACGAACCCACTTGATGAAGTGATGTCTTACCTAGTCTATTGCATGAGCTGCCCTAATGTCCAGTCTTAGCAAACTCAATCCACTCTCCAGATTAATTCACAATCCAGAAAGATCTTTCTCTAAGATAAGTCAGCCTGGTCTCCACTCTTCTGTTTAAAAAACTCTCAGCTTCCCATCCCACACACAAGGAAAACCTCAGTCCATACTTGGGCCTACGAAGTCCTCAAGTCCCAATTCCCTCTGCTATCTTTGGCCCCCTTGTCCACCACTCCTACCTCTGCTCCAGCCAAACCAGCCTCCCTGTTGTTTCCGGAACACTCTTTCCTCAAGGTGTTGCATGTCTGTACTGTCCCCTCTCTACCTAGAGAGCTCTTTCTCCATAGATATGTGTGACTCACTCCCTCATTACTAAAAAAAGTTTCCCTAACCAAAGAGCATCAAATAGCACCTCTCACCACCACTTTTTTTTCCATTACATTCTCTGTAGCACATACCACCTCTTGTCTTAGGACACATTTACTTGTTTCCCTATTTTTTCCTGTCTTTTCCTCTATAATGTAGACTCTGCAAAAAGAGACTTTTTTTCTTGACTGCTGTATCCCCTGCTGATAGAACATTAGCTAAATGAATATAGAAATGAATGAAATGACATCAGAACTGTCAAATGGGCAGATGGACATGGAGGGGATACCTGTCCACGTAGGCATCTTATTTTGGGCTAGCCTCTTCCTTGTTTCATCATGAAAGCTGGTAGAGGCGTGTTGCCTAGTTGCTAAGAACAGGGGCTTTGTGTTAGGCACTTCCATCCTCCACCTCCTCTCCAGCTACCTAAGTATTTTTGGAAGGTATATTCCATTGTGTATATCTGCCACATCTTTATCCATTCATCTGTCGATGGACAGTCAGGTTGCTTCCATCTCCTGCCTATTGTAAATAGAGCTGCAATGAACACTGTGGTACATGACTCTTTTGGAATTATGGTTTTCTCAGGGTATATGCCCAGTAGTGGGATTGCTGGGTTGTATGGTAGTTCTATTTTCAGTTTTTTAAGGAACCTCCATACTGTTCTCCATAGTGGCTGTATCAATTTATATTCCCACCAACAGGGCAAGAGGGTTCCCTTTTCTCCACACCCTCTCCAGCATTTGTTGTTTGTAGATTTTTTGATGATGGCCATTCTGACTGGTGTGAGGTGATACCTCATTGTAGTTTTGATTTGCATTTCTCTAATGATTAGTGATGTTGAGCATCCTTTCATATGTTTGTTGGCAATCTGTATATCTTCTTTGGAGAAATGTTTATTTAGGCCTTCTGCCCATTTTTGGATTGGGTTGTTTGTTTTTTTGATATTGAGCTGCATGAGATGCTTATAAAATTTGGAAATTAATCCTTTGTCAGTTGCTTCATCTGCAAATATTTTCTCCCATTCTGAGGGTTGTCTTTTCATCTTGTTTATGGTTTCCTTTGCTGTGCAAAAGCTTTTCAGTTTCATTAGGTCCCATTTATTTATTTTTGTTTTTATTTCCATTTCTCTTGGAGGTGGGTCAAAAAGGATCTTGTTGTCATTTATGTCAGAGAGTGTTCGGCCTGTGTTTTCCTCTAAGAGTTTCATAGTCTCTGGCCTTACATTTAGGTCTTTAATCCGTTGTGAGTTTATTTTTATGTATGGTATTTGGGAGTGTTCTAATTTCATTCTTTTACATGTAGCTGTCTAGTTTTCCCAGCACCACTTATTGAAGAAGCTGTCTATTCTCCATTGTACATTCTTGCCTCCTTTATCAAAGATAAGGTGATCATATGTACGTGGGTTTATCTCTAGGCTTTCTATTCTGTACCATTGATCTACATTTCTGTTTTTGTGGCAGTACCATACTGTCTCGATTACTGAAGCTTTGTAGTATAGTCTGAAGTCCAGGAGCCTGATTCTTCCAGCTCTGTTTTTATTTCTCAAGATTGCTTTGGCTATTCCAGGTCTTTTGTGTTTTCATACAAATTGTGAAAATTTTTGTTCTAGTTCTGTGAAAAATGAATTGGTAGTTTGACAGGGATTGCATTGAATCTGCAGATTGCTTTAGGTAGTACAGTCATTTTCACAATGTTGATTCTTCCAATCCAAGAACATGGTATATCTCTCCATCTGTTTGTATCATCTTTAATTTCTTTCATCAGTGTCTTATACTTTTCTGCATACAGGTCTTCTGTCTCCTTAGGTAGGTTTATTCCTAGGTATTTTATTCTTTTTTCTTGCATTGCTAAATGGGAGTATTTCCTTAATTTCTCTTTCATATTTTTCATCATTAGTGTGTAGGAATGCAGATTTCTGTGCATTAATTTAGTATCTTGCTACTTTACCAAATTCATTGATTAGCTCTAGTCGTTTTCTGGTAGCATCTTTAGGATTATCTATGTACTGTATCATGTCATCTGCAAACAGTGACAGTTTTACTTCTTCTTTTCTGATTTGGATAACTTTTATTTCTTTTCCTCTCTGATTGCTGTTGCTAGAAGTTCCAAAACTATGTTGAATAAGAGTGGTGAGAGTGGGCAACCTTGTCTTGCTCCTGATCTTAGTAGAAATGCTTTCAGTGTTTCACCATTGAGAATAATGTTGGCTGTGGGTTTCTCATATATGGCCTCTATTATGTTGAGGAAAGTTACCTCTATGCCTACCTTCTACAGGGTCTTTATCATAAACAGGTGTTGAATTCTGTAGAAAGCTTTTTCTGCATCTATTGAGATTATCATATGTATTCTGTTGTTTTTGGATGGAATGTCCTATAAATATCAATTAAGTCCATGTAGATTAATGTGTCATTTAAAGGTTGTATTTATTTTCATTTTGGTTGATCTGTCCTTTGGTTAAGTGGGGTATTAATGTCCCTTACTATTTTGTGTTAATGTCAATTTCCCCCCACCTTTTTTTTTTTTTTTTTTTTTCAACTTTAAAGTCTATTTTGTCTGATATGAGAATTGCTACTCCAGCTTTCTTTTGATTTCCATTTGCATGGAATATCTTTTTCCATCCCCTCACTTTCAGTCTGTATGTGTCCCTAGGTCTGAAGTGGGTCTCTTGTAGACAGCACATATACGGGTCTTGTTTTTGAACCCATTCAGCCAGTCTGTGTCTTCTGGTTGGATCATTTAATCCATTTACATTTAAGGTAGTTATCGATATGTATGTTCCTATTCCTATTTTCTTAATTGTTTTGGGTTTGTTACTGTAGTTCTTCTCCTTCTCTTGATTTCCTGCATAGAGAAGTCCCTTTAGCATTTGTTGTAGTGCTGGTTTGGAGATGCTGAATTCTCTCAACTTTTGCTTGGCTGTAAAGGTTTTAATTTCTCTGTTGAATCTGAATGAGACCCTTGCTGCATAGTGAAATCTTGGTTGTAGGTTTTTGCCTTTCATCACTTTAAATATGTCCTGCCAGTCCCACGATTAATATGGGTCTTGATGTGTTTCACCTCGGATTTAACCTGTATGGGACTCTCTGTGCTTCCTGGACTATTACCTTTCCCATATTAGAGAAGTTTTCAACTATAATCTCTTCAAATATTTTCTCAGACCCTTTCTCCCTCTTTTTCTTTTAGGACCCCTATAATTCAAATGTTGATGTGTTTAGTGTTGTCCCAGAGGTCTCTGAGACTCTCCTCAATTCTTTTCATTCTTTTTTCTTTATTCTGCTCTGTGGTAGTTATTTCCATTATTTTATCTTCCAGGTCACTTATCCATTCTTCTGCCTCAGTTATTCTGCTGATTCCTTCTAGAGAATTTTTAATTTCATTTATTGTGTTGTTCATCAGTTTGTTTGCTCTTTAGTTCTTCTAGGTCCTTGTTAAACATTTCTTGTATTTTCTCCATTCTATTTCCAAGATTTTGAATTATCTTCACTATCATTACTCTGAATACATTTTCGGGTAGTCTGCCTATTTCCTCTTCATTTGTTTGGTCTGGTGAGTTTTTACCTTGCTCCTTCATCTGCTGTGTGTTTCTCTGTCTTCTCATTTTGCTTAACTTACTGTGCTTGGGGTCTCCTTTTCACAGGCTGCAGGCTCACTGTTCCTGTAGTTTTTGGTATCTGCCCCCAGTGGCTAAAGTTGGTTCAGTGGGTTGTGCAGGCCTCCTCAGGGAGGGGACTAGTGCCTGTGTTCTGGTGGATGAGGCTGGATCTTGTCTTTCTGATGGGCAGGTCCACATCTGGTAGTGTGTTTTGGGATGTCTGTGACTTTATTACGATTTTAGGCAGCCTCTCTGCTAATGGGTGGTGTTGTGTTCCTATCTTGCTAGTTGTTTGGCATAGGTTGTCCAGCAATGTAGCTTGCTGGTTGTTGAGTAGAGCTGGGTCTTAGTGTTGAGATGGAGATCTCTGGCAGAGCTTTCTCCATTTGATATTACATGGGGCTGGGAGGTCTGTGATGGAGCAATGTACTGAACTCAGCTATCCCACCTCAGAGGCTCAGGACTGACATCTGGCCAGTGCACCAAGACCCTGTCAGACACACAGCTCAGAAGAAAAGGGAAACAAGAAAAGAAATAACTAAATAAAATTAAATAAAATTTAAAAGTTATCAAAATAAAAAAATATTAAAAATATAAAAGTAATAAAAAAAAGAAAAAAGGAAGCGAGCAACCAAACCAAAAAACAAATCCAGCAATGATAACAAGCACTAACAACTATACTACCAAAAAAAAAGTAGACAGACAGAACCCTAGGACAAATTGTAAAAGCAAAACTATACAGACACAATCATACAAAGAAGCAAACACATAAACACCAAAAGAGAAAAAGGAAAAACATATATATATATAAAAAGAGAGAAATCAAACCAATAAACAAATCTACCAATGATAATAAGCTCTAAATACTAAACTAGGTTAAACATAAAACCAGAAACAAACTAGACGCAGAAAGCAAACCCCAAGTCTACAGTTGCTCCCAAAGTCCACGGCCTCAATTTTGGGATGATTCGTTGTCTGTTCAGGTATTCCACAGATGCAGGTACATCAAGGTGATTGTGGACATTTAATCCACTGCTCTTTAGGCTCCACAGAGAAATTTCCCTTTCTCCTCTTTGTTTGCAAAGCTCCTGGGGTTCAGCTTTGGAGTTGGCCCTGCCTCTCCATGTAGGTTGCTCTCTGGCATCTGTTCTTTGCCCAGACAGGAGGGAGTTAAAGCAGTGGCTGGTTAGGGGGCTCTGGCTCACTCAGGCTGAGGGGAGGGAGGGGTATGGAATGCGGGGTGAGCCTGTGGTGGCAGAGGCCGGCGTGATGCTGCAACAGCCTGAGGTATATCATGTGTTTTCTCAGGGAAGTTTTCCCTGGATCATGGGACCCTGGCAGTGGCAGGCTGCACAGGCTCCCGGGAGGGGAGGTGTGGATAGTGACCTGTGCTTGCACACAGGCTTTTTGGTGGCTGCAGCAGCAGCCCTAGCATCTCATGCCTGTCTCTGGTGTCCACGCTGATAGCCACCACTGGCACCCATCTCTGGAGCTCATTTAGGCGGTGCTCTGAATCCCCTCTCCTTGCGCACCCTGACACAATGGTTTCTTGCCTCTTAGGCAGGTTCAGACTTTTTCCCAGACTCCCTCCAAGCTATCTGTGGTGCACTAGCCCCCTTCAGGCTGTGTTCACACAGCCAACCCCAGTTCTCTCCCTGGGATCTGATCTCTGAAGCCCGAGCCTCAGCTCCCAGCCCACACCTGCCCCAGCGGGTGAGCAGACAAGCCTCTCAGGCTGGTGAGTGCTGGTCAGCACCAATCCTCTGTGCAAGAATCTCTCCGCTTTGCTCTCTCTCCTTGCCCCTGTTGCTGCGCTCTCCTCTGTGGCTCCGAAGCTTCCCCCCCCCCACCCCCCTGTCTCTGCCAGTGAAGGGGCTTCCTAGTGTGTGGAAACTTCTCTGCCTTCAGAGTCCCCTCCCACTAGTGCAGGTCCCATCCCTATTCTTTTGCCTCTGTTTTTTCTTTTTTCTTTTGCCCTCCCCAGGTACATGGGGAGTTTCTTGCCTTTTTGGAAGTCTGAGGTCTTCTGCCACTGTTCAGTAGGTGTTCCATAGGAGTTGTTCCACATGTAGATGTATTTCTGATGTATTTGTGGGAAACAAAGTGATCTCCATGTCTTACTCCTCCGTCATCTTGAAGGTCTCCCCGAGATTGTATTTTTAAATGAAGTAAGGAGATGGTACAAACTCCTCACCATTCTGTTATTAAAACAAAAAACGAAAAACTTGAGGTGGTTGAAGAGAAGGGATTGACATCACCACCTGGTGGTTATACAGCCTAACTGCAGGAAAACTCACGTGGGAAGAAACCTCCATGATTGACTGAATAACCTGGAGTAAGAGAGGACATTTGAGCTAGAAGGGCCAAGTAGATTTTAGTAAGAGGGCAAAAAAAAGGAAACAACAGTTAATGCATTCTTAACTTTAAAGTTTACTTATCAAGAAAGGGACTGTAGAAAGTATTTTGAATATGTTGCCCTATTAATCACAAAGAAAGCCTGTGAGTAGATGGTATTATCCTCAACTTACAGATAAGGAGCTGAGGCTCAGTAAGTTAAATAGTCACACAGCTGTGAAGTGGAAGGGTTGGCCCTCCCAAATCGACAGATCTGGATTTAGGACTCACAATGATTAAAAGTTATTCAATTATACAGAAAGGACTCATGGGGTTAATTTTTCCCCCTTCCCTCAACTCATAATGAGAGATGGAATGCTCTATATACCTTATATATTTATACATTTCAACTGACTAAATAAAATATAGCAGCTACATGAATTAAAATGATTCCTAGTGTTTGAAACAAAAAAGGTAGGCTTTTTATTTATTTTAAGTATCAAATTAACTTAGCTCACACCATTTACTTGTACACACAACTTAAGACTGTGGTGGCAGACAACTGTGTCATCATGTTAGCTAAGCATGGCACACAAAAGTGGGGATTATAAAAGGCCCTGCAATGAGTACTGTCTTTGACACTAATCTGCACAGAGAATTACATTTTAAGACATGGGCCCTGAGTATAGCACAGGTGGATAACTAGTAACTTCTCCATTAGGGGAGATCCAAAAACTATACTGAAAACCAACCTAGGATTATTTATCCTGGCCTTCTACCAACCCAAATAAAATACTGGATAAAACTGTCCTTAATTATAAATAGATATAATAAAATAATAAAACACATACTAAAAACAAGAAGTTACAGCTTTCGAATGCCAAACTTTGTATTTACAACAAGGGTTTTTCGGTCATCCTAAATGAACTTTATCCAAAACTGTCTAATGAGCATTTAAACTGAAAAACATCTTATAAGAAAGCACAGAAAAATTATTCATACATTTACAGATCTTTTTCTATTAATGAATATTTTTAAGTTTCACATTAAAGCTATTTGCCAGACAGAAGGTACTCAGTATTCAATTACACTTTTACAGTTCAAACATTTATATGCATTTTAATTTCTTCATAGAGTAGCCAGATAACAATGTGACTAATGTTTAAAATGTTTGAAGAAAAATTGACTTAGAATGTTCTGAAACCAATTTTATCTGAAATGAACGTGGACATATCCTCAAAATTCCAGGTATCTGTGTCCTAAAAGTAAATTGGTAAGTGTATGACTGAAGAACAAAAGTTCTCTGTACCAATTCTAGAGAATGGAATATATATATATATAATATATATATAGTGTATCTATATATATACTATATATATATAGTATATATATAGATACACTATATATATATAATATATATATATATATATATAGGGTTTTTTTCTTAGTAGATACTTTCACCTAGGTAGGTGTCTCCTAGACACTGACCATGTTCCAAGCCAATTTTATTCTCTCTCCCCCTAAAGTCTACAATCACACCTGCTTCTTCAGCGTAATATCCATCCTTCCAGGGAACAATGTATCATCTTCGATTACCCCATCCTTCCCTCTTACCTACATCCAATAAATCATCAAAACACACAGACTTCACCTTCTAAACAGTTTTAAACTTATGCTTTCCCTTTTGTACGAGTGATTTCTCCCCCACCCACTCCCTCACATTTTGCCCAGCTAATTTCAAAAACATGCCAAGTGTTTCCCTTGCCTGTGATTTCTTCCTCCTTTGATCCATAATCCGTACGTTTATGACAGTTCACTTTCCAAAATGCAATGCTGACCCATTTGTACCTTTTCTTTAGCCTCTTCCTGACCTCTTTGTGTTCACAGGATGGAACCAAGCTCCTTAGTGGAGACCATGTCATGAGCGCCCTGTGACACGACCCTGGCTTTTGCCTCCAGATACATTTCATTCACTCACCGCTTGATGCTTTGTATCTAGGCAACATCATACGATGCTAATATCACCTTGTTCACACGAATAACACACTTCCTTCATCTTGGAATGCTGCTTTTCCTTAATTGGCTGTTGAATTGATATGCACCATTTACAATCCAACTTGAATAATAAAAATACACAAAGATGGCTATAAAAGTTGCCTCTCCTGATTCTCTTCACCTAAACAGGCCCATTTTACCCCACCCAAATTGAGTGATTCACCTCTCCAGTTTATACATGCTTCTATTATTTCATTTAACTACATATGTTTTAAAATATTTACCTATCTATTTTCCTTAAAAAAAAATAAACTCTGTGTAAAAGGAAACACCTCCTCCATTCTGGCAGCTTTCAGCGGGTTCCACATGCTGGCAACCATCTCCTGGGTTCTCTTCTGAGCATAATTTGAAAGTCCCCCTTCTGACTTCCAGGCTTGGCTTGTCCAGCACCCTGTCATTCAGTGGGGTCTACCTTTAGACCATTGGAAACAATAAGTTTAAGGGGTAAGACAATGCCCTCGATCATGTAACAGTTGATAAAAACAGAAGTATTAAGAAAATTAGAGGAGGACCTTCAAGATGGCGGAAGAGTAAGACGCAGAGATCACCTTCTTTCCCACAAATACACCAGAAATACATCTACACGTGGAACAACTCCTACAGAACACCTACCGAAGGCTGGCAGAAGACCTCAGACCTCTCAAAAGGCAAGAAACTCCCCACGTACCTGGGGAGGGCAAAAGAAGAAACATAGGTAAAAGAATAGGGATGGGATCTCCCCCTCTGGGAGGGAGCTGTGAAGGAGGAAAAGCTTCCACACTCTAGGAAGACCCTTCACTGGCAGAGACGGGGGTGACAGGGGGGAGGCTTCGGAGCCGTGGAGGAGAGCACAGCAACAGGGGTGTGGAGGGCAAAGCAGAGAGATTCCCGCACAGAGGATCGGTGCCGACCAGCACTCACTAGCCTGAGAGGCTTGTCTGCTCCCCCGGCCAGGGCGGGCAGGGCTGGGAGCTGAGGCTCGGGCTTCGGAGGTCAGACCCCAGGGAGAGGACTGGGGTTGGCTGCGTGAACACAGCCTGAAGGGGGCTAGTGTGCCACAGCTAGCTGGGAAGGAGTCTGGGAAAAAGTCTGGACCTGTCTAAGAGGCAAGAGACCATTGTTTCGGGGTGCATGAGGAGAGGGGATTCACGGCACCACCTATACAAGCTCCAGAGATGGGCGCGAGCTGCGGCTATCAATGTGGACACCAGAGATGGGCATGAGACGCTAAGACTGCTGTGCAGCCACTAGGAATCCCGTGTGCGAGCTCAGGTCACTCTCCACACCTCCTCTCCCAGGAGCCTGTGCAGCCCGCCACTGCCAGGGTCCCGGGATCCAGGGACAACAACGGAAATGACAAACCATAGCCAGACTCATCAAGAAAAAAAGGGAGAACTCTAATCAACAGAATTAGAAATGAAAAAGGAGAAGTAACAACTGACACTGAAGAAATACAAAGGATCATGAGAGATTACTACAAGCAACTCTATGCCAGTAAAATGGACAGCCTGGAAGAAATGGACAACTTCTTTGAAAAGCACAACCTTCCAAGACTGAACCAGGAAGAAATAGAAAATATAAACAGACTGATCACAAGCACTGAAATTGAAACTGTGATTAAAAATCTCCCAACAAACAAAAGCCCAGGACCAGATGGCTTCACAGGTGAATTCTATCAAACATTTAGAAAAGAGTTTACAACTATCCTTCTCAAACTCTTCCAAAATATAGCAGAGGGAGGAACACTCCCAAGCTCATTCTATGAGGCCACCATCACCCTGATACCAAAACCAGACAAAGATGTCACAAAGAAGGAAAACTACAGGTGGATATCACTGATGAACAGAGATGCAAAAATCCTCAACAAAATATTAGCAAGAGGAATTCAGCAGCCCACTGAAAGGATCATACACCATGATGAAGTGGGGTTTATCCCAGGAATGCAAGGACTCTTCAGTATACACAAATCAATCAACGTGATAAACCATATTAACAAATTAAAGGAGAAAAACCATATGATCCTCTCAATAGATGCAGAAAAACCTTTCAACAAAATTCAACACCCATTTACGGTAAAAATCCTCCAGAAAGTAGGCATAGAGGGAACTTAATAAAGGCCATATATGACAAATCCACAGCCAACATCGTTCTCAATGGTGAAAGATTGAAACCATTTCCTCTAAGATCATTGAGGTTTTAATTCATATTGCCCTTATTACTCAAGAAATCTCTTGCATTCCTATACACTAATGATGAAAAAACTGAAAGTGAAATTAAGGAAACACTCTCATTTACCATTGGAAAAAAAGAATAAAATACCTAGGAATAAACCTACCTAAGGGGACAAAAGACCTGTATGCAGAAAACTATAAGACACTGATGAAGGAAATTAAAGATGATACAAACGGATGGAGAGATATACTATGTTCTTGGATTGGAAGAATTAACATTGTGAAAATGACTATACTACCCTGAACAATCTACAGATTCAGTGCAATCCCTATCAAACTACCAATGGCATTTTTCACAGAACAAGAACAAAATTTTCACAATTTTTATGGAAACACAGAAGACCCCGAATAGCCAAAGCAATCCTGAGAACGAAAAACAGAGCTGGAGGAAGCGGGTTCCCTTACTTCAGACTATACTACAAAGCTACAGTAATCAAGACAGTATGGTACTGGCACAAAAACAGAAATATAGAGCAATGGAACAGGATAAAAAGCCCAGAGATAGGCCCACACACATATGGTCACGTTATTTTTGATAAAGGAGGCAAGAATATATAATGGAGAAAAGACAGCCTGTTCAATAAGTGGTGCTGGGAAAACGGGACAGCTACATGTAAAAGAATGAAATTAGAACACTCCCTAACACCATACCCGAAAATAAACTCAAAATGTATTAAAGACCTAATTGTAAGGCCAGAGACTATAAAACTCATAGAGGAAAACATAGGCCGAACACTCTCTGACATAAATCACAGCAAGATCCTTTTTGATCCACCTCCTAGAGAAATGGAAATAAAAACAGAAAAAAAACAAATGGGACCTAATGAAACTGAAAAGCTTTTGCACAGCAAAGGAAACCATAAACAAGACGAAAAGATGACTCTCGGAATGGGAGAAAATATTTGCAAATGAAGCAAGAGACAAAGGATTAATCTCCAAAATTTACAAGCATCTCATGCAGCTGAATATCAAAAAAACAAACAACTCAATCCAAAAATGGGCAGAAGACCTAGATAGACATTTCTCCAGAGAAGCTATACAAATTGCCATCAAACACATGGAAGAATGCTCAACATCACTCATCATTAGAGAAATGCAAATCAAAACTCCAATGCGATATCACCTTACACCAGTCAGAATGGCCATCATCCAAAAATCTACAAACAATAAATGCTGGAGAGGGTGTGGAGAAAAGGGAACACTCTTGCACTGCTGGTGGGAATGTGAATTGGTACAGCCACTATGGAGAACAGTATGGAGGTTCCTTAAAAAACTAAAAATAAAACTTCCATACGACCCAGCAATCCCAGTACTGGGCATATACCCAGAGAAAACCAGAATTCAAAAATAGTTATGTACCAGAATATTCACGGCAGCTCTATTTACAATAGCCAGGACATGGAAGCAACCTAACTGTCCATCGACAGATGAATGGATAAAAAAGATGTGGCACATATATACAATGGAATATTACTCAGCCATAAAAAAACCAAAATTGAGTTATTTGTAGTGAGGTGGATGGACCTATAGTCTGTCATACAGAGTGCCGTAAGTCAGAAAGAGAAAAAGAAGTACCGTATGCTAACACATAATAGCTGATTCATTTTGTTATACAGCAGAAACTAACACACCATTGTAAAGCAATTATACTCCAATAAAGATGTTTGAAAAAAAACAAAAAAAGCAGTACCCTTCCAACCTACCTAGTGCCAGGATTGTCATTAGCAAGAGGAATGAAGCATTTAATGTCTTGTTTCGGACAGTGTCCAGTGTCATGACTCTCACTCCACAGCATATCCTTGAAGAAATTATTTTGGTAGATGACATGAGGGAATTTGATGATTTGAAAAAGAAACTAGACTACCACGTGGAAAATTTTCGGGGAAAGATTAAATGAATAAGAAACAAAAAGAGAGAGGGACTGATTCGAGCGAGGCTGACTGGAGCATCGCGTGCTTCAGGGGACGTTCCGATGCTCCTGGATAGCCACTGCAAGGTGACGAAAGTATGGCTGGAGCCCGTGCTGAATGCCATTGCTAAGGACCCCCAAATGGGGGTGTGTCCTCTGATAGATGCCAGTGATTACGGGACCCTGGAATACCAGTCCTCTCCCGTTGTCAGGGGAGCTTTCCACTGGTAACCGCAATTTAAACGGGATCGTGATTTCTCTTATGAGATGGAGGGACCAGAAGGACCCACTAGACCTATGTGGTCACCTGCAATGACTGGAGGGAGTTGTGCTATAAATAGGCATTATTTTAATGCAATCGGAAAGTACAAGGGCATAAATCTCTGGGGAGGAGAAAATTTGGAACTTTCACTAAGGACCTGGATGTATGGAGGCCAACTCTTTATACTCCCCTGCTCTCGAGTAGGACATATTGATAAGCAATACTTTGCAAACCACACTGGAATTGTAAAAGCCTTGGTACAGAACAATCTCAGACTGGTGCATGTTTGGCTAGATGAATACAAGGTGAAGGATACGTCCCTGGTTTGGATAGGTGAGTGAGAGTGCAGAGAGGGACTGGCTTCTAAAGAAGCCTTCTGCTGCCTTCCGGATACCAATTTTTGTACTTTTCCTTAAATTAGGGCAACCTTCAGCTGTTCACCCACCCATTTTCAGACCCTATTCTCAATTTGTTCATTCTAAGCTGCTACACTTGAACCTTACTCTTTTTTTAATCTCTAGGGAAACTCAAGTTTCTCAGAAGTAAATCAACCAACACAAGAAGTCTTTTTTTCCCCCCCTAGATCTATCTTCCTCCCACAAAGATTGCCCGTCTGTGGCAAACACCTCTCTCTGCCCCCATTCCCATGGGCAAATTTTTGGATTCTCTTCCTCCACTACCGGGCTTCCAAGTGACGTGACTGCAGCTGTTCTGGGGACCACACAAGATCCTCTGCTACCTTTTTTCTCTAACAGTCAAAGATTTTTACATCAAAGCCAGGCCCCTTCATTTGTGCATCTCCCCATGGTTTAAGCCCCTTGCCAGGACCTTTAGAATGCACATAGAGAGAACATATAGATGCAGCCTCATTTTAATTTGAAATTTCAAACAAATAGGGACAGTAACAACAAGACCTCATTTCACATACATGGGTAGAAATATGGAAGAATCTCTCTGTGATATTATATGTCCTGGTCTTGATCTAATATTTCTTTATTATTTTAAATTATAAAAGTAATAATACTGAATTTCTTGAGTAATCAGGGCAATATGAATTAAAACCTCAATGAGATACTTCTACATAGCCACCTAGATTGGCAAAACATTTTCAAAGTCTGATAGGACCACGTGTTGGCAAGCACAGGAAGTCTCAGACACTGTGGGTGGGAGTGTTAATTGTTACAAACTCACTTTGGAAAACTGTTTGGCAATATCAAGTAATAAAAAGACATGAATATCCCATGAAAAAAATAAATAAATAAAATTACAACCTCTTTTAATGAGGCCCAAACTCTCAACTGTTACAACTTACTTCAGCTAAAATCTGTACTATTTTTAAAAATTTAAGGGCCCTATTCTATCTTCTAGCATGAAACATTTTCCAGCTTTAAAATCCCTTTTTGCACTCAGGTTTAAAGTGACTTCTGAGTTCCAATCTCTTGCCACTTAACGAGGGCTGAAATCTCCAGGCATATCTACTGAAACTTAATCAAGATTTTGCAGAACTAAAGACTGCGTTAATAAAGTTTATTTCCTAGTCCAATGGCACAGTTTACTATGTACGGTCAAAATTATGCAAGTTTATCTCATATGCTTTCCTTTACCTGTCTCAAGAAGTGAAGTTTCAAATATTACTATCCCACACACCAGTAATCCTAGAGATTGACACTGCTGATCCTGCAGACAAGTGTTTCATCCTAAACCTACTATGTGATAGTCATTGAGCTTTGGGGAGATACAAAGAAACCAGAATTGACACTTGCCCTCAAGCAGGTAGATGCAGGCGTCTAGGCAAGACAAGTCATGGAACAGAAGGTAGAAAGAGGTATGACTTAAAAGCAGTAGCAATAAAGTATGATAGCATACAATTAACTCAAAAAAATAGTGCAAACACACACACACACACACACACACACACACACACACACACTTCTTCCTCCTTGGCAAAGCCTTGTTCACATAATCATATTTTACATGGATGAATGTCCAAGGGATGGGACCCATCTCCAACTTCAGGTGGTAATATGCTGTTCAATGGTGTTATTTTCCTTACAAGAGTTTGATTAGGTATGCACATTGGACTCCATTCTGGCTAGAAACTTGAGAAGCTTCAATTTCTATTTTCCAAATAAATGCACATAATTTTCTGGGTATTGTTTAGTCTCTATATGATGCTTGGAGATTCTATAGTCTTCTTGAAATCTGAGGAGATAACATCCCCACACTGGGCTTTTCCAAGTGGAAACATGAAAAGAATCTAGATCCTTCAAGATGCTGAGCTTCTGAACGGCCAACCCTGGAACCATCCTGACTCTATACTTCATATAAAGAGTTAGATAATAGATTTACTGTTTGAGCAACTTCAAACTGGGCTTCTGTTTCTCATAGCCAAGAATATCTTAACTGATACAAAAGTTACTGTTACTCAGAGAAATAATGTCAAGTGTCCAAATGGCTTCATAATTGCAGTAATATTCAAACTGAGTTAGATGTAGATATTATTAGATAAGAAGGGGGTAGAAAAGAGAGATATCTCTTTTTCAAACGGCATATAAATTGTGGCCAATGACTGATACAGATATGGATATATTCAAGCAAAAATACAGGAGTAACACTCTTGATTAATTATAGGATTTACATATATACATATACACATATATATACATACATACAGAGACAAAGCGACAGAGAGGTATACAGAGAGGGGGAGAGAGAGAGAGAGAGAGAGAGAGAGAGTGGGAGAGAGAGAAAACAAAGGTGAGAAAACAAAGGTACAAATATGGAAAACTTTCACAGATTTACAGAGAAGTCACCCCATGTACATATTCAACTTCTAGAAAGATGGTGTCATATTTTGACTTCATTTGTTTACGGGGATCTTTTTACTTTCACTCTATCAAATTTGTCACTAAGTATGGCCAACATCCTGTATCAAGAGCCCGAGTCAAAGTGATGACATTTGGAATTACACCATGATACTAATTTCTGTGATATTACCCTTGTATCTAATATCTATCTTTAAATGTGGTTAACTTTTAATATTCTTTAATAGATTTAATGGCAGCAATATTTGTCCCCCTCTTCAACAAGGAAATTCAACTTTGACCTCAGTTGGGTCTGCTGAAAGTGTTTTATATCACTGCCTGAGATCAAAAGAGCCATCTCAAATATTGCATCCTTTCAAGATTAGATGCTCAGATCAAGTTCTCAGTTTACCTGCACTGACTTGATTCTTGGCATTGGTCTTGACCTCATCTTCCCCTCTGCCTCTCTCCTCATGGCTGTTGCCTTCTGAAATAGATTTTCATTCTGAACGTACTTTTCACGTCATTTCACATCTTACCTGGAAAGAGGCTGAAATACATTTGGCGCTCTTTCAAATAAGAAAAAGAGGAATAAAGCCAATTTGTTACTTTTAAATCTTTTAAAAATTCTATTAAAGGCTTTCTATCAAATAGCGTTGTTTACTCACATGTCAAATCTTCCTGAAGTTTTAAGAGGCAATACTTTAAAGTACTCTTAAAATATTAAAATACACTCTCTATCTCACTTAAATGAACAAGAAAAGGCAGAATGATTCCATTATGCTGCAGAATTTGTGTACTTTACCAGTTTATAAGAAAACTGCTCCAACCTAAGACGTTCCCCTGTCCCCCCCAAAATATAACATAGAGCAGAATCACAAAAGGCAGTGATGAAATCAGAAAACAGAACTTAGCAACCCTAACTCTTGAGTCAACACTGTTTCACCAAAACAACAAAATCTCAAGAGAATTTAAGAAAGCAGCAGCAAAAATCTCCAACTGAGTATATAAAATCACCAACCATGTTCGCTGTGAAAAATAACTAGTACCCAGGAGGCCTCTGACTTTTTGTTTCAGAATTATGTCTTGTTTCTATACACTCATTTTCAATTTTCTAGGGAAAGATCCATAGCTTTTACTAAAACCTCGATGAATCTGTGGCCTTTAAAAGATTCAGAACTATTCCTAACTGTCCCTGAAAGAATATCAATTTGAACTTCAACTCCTCAAGTTGAAGGGGGAGGTTTGCCTGATCTTCAAAAAAGACATGCAAGTGTAGGGCAGAAGTGGTGCTCTGTTTCATTCTGTCACTGGCGTAGGTTCAATTGCAGCGTGAGAAGGCGCTTCAAACACCTGTCCACGGACTAGCCCACGCCGGCTACCGTCTGCTTCCCCGCACTCCCCAAAACTCAGAGGTCTTTTCTCTGGGGGGGGGCTCATCTTCATTGAAAATATCAAAGATTATTTTTATATGCTGATGGACCCCAAAGCAATATTTGGAGTTCTGATGTCTCTCTCAAACTGCAGGGTCCCAGGATTAAACGGCTTTTCCTTTCAGACTGTCCTCACTCAACTTCAGGTTCTCAGAAAGACGGCTTTGCCTACGGTCCTTCTGCAGCTACTCAGAGGTGCCAGCTGACCGCTGCCCAGGTGATGGCTCCCATCACTCGGGCCTCCCCACACGCCTGCCGCAGAGGTTTCCAGACAGCATGTGTGAGGACAGTGCTGGGCAATTACTCGAACAGGGGCTATTCTCTGAGTCACTCTAGGAGTTACTCTGGGAGCTGGTTTAACGACCAAGCTGGACGCCTTCTCATCCCAACATGACAATTCCAGGGTGAACTGTATTTTAGCAAAAGGTGAGGGGCACGCAGTGAGTTCAAGCCGGTGGTGACTAAATCCAGTTAGGAGGGTCACTGTCTGACTAGGTCTCCTCTAAGCTCTTAATAGCTGAGATCAGAGGAAATTTTCACTGAAACGAACCCGCAGCCGCAGTATCAAAACAAAGCAAGTTTTCTTTGTTAACAGAAACGGTGAACAGTTTCGATATGTTTGAATGTAATATGTAATAGAAAATGAACTGCCAATCCCTCCACACCACGCTAAGTAATTTGAAAGATCCAGAGGAAATGGCATAGAGGACAGAGGCCAGATAGCTAGTGAAATAGAGGGACACCAGGGGAGAAAAAACAGTGAATAAGGTTTTTTAAAAAGGAGGGTCGACTGGTTCTAACATTATTTACAGGTCAATGGAGAAGAGGACTGAGGCGTGACCCCTAGATGTAATAAGTCTGTAAATCGCCGCTTACTTGAACAACATAAATTTGCATGGAGTGGTCTGATGGGAGAATTGGAGGCTAGCAGATCACTAGTGACAGCTAGGACAGTCAACTCCTTGGAAGTGTTTTGTTATAAAAGCGAGAGGAGAAATAGGTCGGTAACATCAAGAATACTTTTTTAAATGGAAAAAGTAAGAGCACGCTTGACTACTGATTCACTGGAGAAGGAAGATTAGACGCACCAGGAAACCTGAGTAGGTGACAGGGGACAGGATCTAGTACACGAGTGATGGCATCACAGACAGTTCATCCGTATCCGGACGGAGCCCCCAGCGTGCGCGAGAACAGGTGAGGATACACCTGTAAATACGAGCAATGGCTCGTGGAAATGCTCTACTGATTGCTTCTGTGTTCTCGGTGAAATAAGGTACAAGGCCATCAGCTGAAACCGAGGATGTGGCAGAGGTTCAGAAGTTTGAAAGCAGACCAAATATGGGAGAGTTCTCTGTTTAATGAGACTGGCTAGGCAACCAAGGCAATCCATGCAGAGCTTTGAAGGCCACCGCGAGGCACTGCATTTCATTTAGACTGCAATGAGACACCGTACTTACAATCAACCTTTCCTTAAATGGATCTGCTTATAGTCTCCTCCTTATTCCTGAGAGATAATGACTTTCTCTGTCTATGCCACATTAGGTTTTTTTTTGGATAGGGACAGAGACAGAGATATCTATACAGCATGTATAGATATGATATCCTTTTAAGGGTCTCTTTTTAAAATTTTCTTTTTAAAATGTACCATACCAATAAGAGAAAAACCTCTCTGGAAAAGATATCATGCTTTGATTTTCTTTCTCTTATACAGCAGATGTTCAAAATATATTGGTTGGATTTGAGAGAGCATCTATTGGGTTGGCCAAAAAGTTTGCTCGGGTTTTTCCATAATATCTTATGGAATATAAAACAAATATAAAATGTTTTAATATAAAACACGAGTTCTTAAAAATGCACCTTGTCAAAACCACCTGTAAATATGGCCAGTTCCTTGAGCTGGCATGTACTCTAGAAACTTTAGGATTTATAAAATTGTTTTTTGGATGTTAATAATGCTTTCAACGTCTGCAAGACAGTTTTTCTTAGATTAGGATGTTATGAATCCAGCTCACCTAGCTAATCAAATTTTCCAGGTTACCTGGAGAATTCTATTAAAAAACAAAGATAACATCTACTCGCTTCATAAGAGTATTATACGAACTAATGAGATAATTCTTGTAAATCACTTTAGTTCCTCAGAGATAAGTGCTCAATAAAGAGAAAATGATATTATTATTCTCCAGAGCCCACTGGTTCTTTGTCTACACACTGATGTTTGCAGAGATATCAGTTGTACACAGGCATCTGCTGCTGTGAACTGGTGCACACTTCAAGATTTAGAAACAAACTTTCACAAATGCAGTCCTTCATAGACTGGACAAGTTGCCTCTCATTTAGATTATGTGTATCAGCATTCAACAAGGGAGCTCTGCATCCAAGGAGACTTGGTCTAATGATAGAATATAATAAAATTTAGTTAAAATTTTCAACTCCATGAATTTTCAATTCAAGTCTTCAAATTGCTGGAGAGGCCAGTGAAGATTTATTTTTTTTATTCTGTTGGCCCAGATTTAATGACACCATCTCATTGTCAAGCTCTGAAAATTATACCCTGAGCCTATGACCTGACTCCACTAATTCCTAAATCTTTCTACATAAGAGAGAAACAATAACTCCCAAGGTTGCCATAAATATAATGCATCTTACCTGTGTGCTATCCTTTGTTTTTGTGCCAACAAAGTAAGTATTCTCTCTAAATCATAACCTGCTCCTTGGCTAAACTACAGTAATCTTCCATAGACTCTTGTACATATATTTTTTATATTTTTAACATTGTATTATAATTTGTAAACATGTCTATTAGACAAAAAATAATGTGACTTGATCAATGATTTCTATTTCATTTATTTTGGTATTCCTAGTACCTAACACATTCTATACTAATAGAACATATTCTGGGCTAGAAAATAAATCTCAATAAAATTATAATTATACTGGACTTCCCTGGTGGCACAGTGGTTAAGAATCTGCTTGCCAGTGCAGGGGACACGGGTTTGAGCCCTGGTCCAGGAAGATCCCGCATGCTGCGAAGCAACTAAGCCCGTGCGCCACAACTACTGAGCCTGTGCTCTAGAGCCCGCGTGCCACAACTGCTGAAGGCCGTGTGCCTAGATCCCCTGCTCTGCAACAAGAGAAGCCACCGCAATGAGAAGCCCGTGCACCATACCAAAGAGTAGCCCCCTCTCGCCACAACTAGAGGAAGCCCGTGCGCAGCAACGAAGACCCAACGCAGCCAAAAAATATATACATATATATATAACTATACAATATATGTTCTCTTAACAACAGAATTATATTAAAAATTAATAAGAGAAACATAGAAAATATCCAAGCATTTGAAAACTAAATAACACACTTCCAAGAATCCCATTGATCAAAGAAAAAAAAAATCAAAGGAGAATTAGAAACTCTTTGGTACTGAATGATGTGTGATCTATCCACTTGGATTGAAACGGCCAAGTTGAATGGATAAATCAGGCTGTTATTTACTTAATTCATATAAGTAACACAAGACACACCTAAGGAACTTTTGGATCTTAGATATGCCAAAATCATTTCTACATCCTGCCCAGTGTAGCTGGGTTCCTGATGTGTCATAAAGTATACACCATGGGATTCAAGGTATTAGAATTCCACTCAGTAATCATCTATACACCTACAGACTATTTCACCAGGCTATTCCTTTATTCCTGTGATGGTATAAACTTAGAATATAGGTCAACTTTAGATACTTAAAATAAAAATCCCTATTTGCAGGCTAAAGACATTTGAAAATGAAGAGTTTTTATATCACTGTATGTCAGGGATGAATAGCTTCAGTTTACTCAGTGTAAGTGCAAGGATCTAGGTGAAAATCTCTGAACTTTTTATTCTGCTCGAATTCAAAGCAACAGTATTCACTTTAGGATTTGTCTTACAGACATAAGTGTTTTCTCTGGAAAAGTTTCCAAGAGGGGCTACAAGGTGAACAAGAAGATCAATATTTAAAAAAACAAGAAAGAAAGAGAACTCTGATAGGTTAAATCAGAGAAACCACAAGTCACCAAACATTTTTGATTTAGTTAATATATTTATTGATGATCTGTTTTATGGTAAAAAATAATGCTTCCCTTGAGTAGTTAAAATCTGGTGGAATGATTACCTTCAGGAGAGAGAGAGAGAGAATGTCTGTTGTGTCTGTGTGTCTGTGTGCGATTTACTCCTTTAGGTAGATGCTCTGATAGTCACATGCGTGAGTGCTTCCAATAAAAGCACATCTAAAAGGAACCCAACCACAGTTGTGTGTATGTTTGGGGTAAGGGATAGGAGAGATTGGAAGAAGTCTAATTTTGTTGAGAAAGAGTGTTCTAGGCAGAGAAAACATCTAGAGCAAAGGAACAGAAAGAAGAGGCTGGTACTATTGATATTTATTATTCTAACTGACAGAGTGGGGACCAAGATAGGAAGAAGGTAAGTAGGAAACTCTTCTTGGAAGGCCTTCTCTCCCTGGTAAATTAGACTTCATTCCATATGGGGTTAGTATTTGTCTTGGAAGGGGATGGGCGAGTGAGGGCAGTAAGGAAACAGGAGCCAGCAGGCAAGGAGTGATGGATCATAATCAAGTAAAAAAGGTGACAGTTTGTTTTTTTTTTTAATGTAATTGAGAAACACGATACTGAAGACAGAAAAACGAGATAAAAGCTCAAGTAACAGTCCAGGTGAGAGAAGGTAACTAAGATGAAATTAAGATAATAACAGTAGGGATAAGTAAAGTTCACAAATAGAAAAACAATGAAGAGGTAAAGATCAACCAGGCTTGATACCTGTTTGGCTATGGGTAAGGTGAAAGGTGTCAAATCATGAATAAATTGAAGATCTGGGAATTGACAACAAAGTAGCTGACGGGGCTCCCCATCCAAACATGGACCCTGTCTCTTCCACTGCATCCAAACAAGAACCGTGTATGGTTCTACGCATCATCTTGCTCCAGGTGACTATCAAAGTGCCCGGCTCAGAATGTTCTCAGTAAGGATGTCTTGCGTGAATTAGCCTATTACGAGTGGAAGGTAACAGATTTAACTTTAAACAACTTGAGTCAGACATACCTGTGAAACCTGCAAGCATGAACATGTCACTCAAGTTAGAAAAATTAATTTCTGTTCCAAGAGAATTTGAAATGTGACAGAAAGACTAAGTCAGTTGGTTACTGGAGAATATTTTGTAGATATTCACATGGGCACGCTGCCGCTATAATATTTCTGGGATCCAGGGCAAAACTGCAAATGGAATCCCATACATCGTGGATCTAAGTATTTAAATGTAATAAAATTAAGCTAACACATTGTTTAGAAGAACATGTGCTAGCCTCCTATGTAGATAAATACATCATTACGATGACAGAATTATGTACAGAATTCTCAGAATCCTCAAAATTTTCAGCAAGGATGTAGAGACATAGGGAGAACCGGCTAGTGGCTCTGGATCACGGCCCACCTCCCTTCTCTTTCTGTACTGAGCTTTGTCCATAAAGCCAGGGCCTCACATGTCCAAGGTCCATCCACTCCCTGCAGACCTCTGTCCATAGCCCATGCCAGGGCCCAAGGGTATACATGGCTACTGCACGGATGGCCCTCAGAAGAATGTGCCTGAGGAGAAGGATTTCATAGGCTCTGATAGGATGCTTGAAGCTAGAATATCAGAGAATTCAAGACCTCAGGTACCCAAAACCTAGCCTAGAAGAGGGATAAAACTGGAGCAGACCCTAGGAAGGGTTTCCTCTTGCCTTGGTCTGAGAACAATACTGCATATTTGGAGCAGTTCTGACAGACGACTGACAAATAGCCTGCAAAACTTAGACCACAGAGGGGGACAGAGATGAAGTAGACGGACAGAGAGAAGCAAAACATGAAGCCTGAAAGACACAACTGAAACCCAGTGATGCTGCAGTTCTTTTGAAATCTAGCTAACCTTTTTGCAGTTGATGTCCATGAGATTTTCCTCTGGTTTTGTAATATTTTTCTAGGTGATGTGGGTTGTTTTCTGGTCCCTTGCGATCACATTATCCATAACTAAGCAAGTATAATTATTAAAACTATGAGAATACCCAAAGAGGGAACACAGAATGCAAAAAGGGCTCAGAATATGACCTGTTATTTTACCAAGTTGACTAAGGTGATATATTTCACACGGAACATGTGGATATGGCCCAGAAGGAGGGCTCAAAGACCCCCAGCAAATTTTTACTAACTTTACTTGCCTTCTTTAAATTGTTTCCATTCTTTCCTCTGTTATTTCTAGGTATTACAGCACAGCCTACACAAATCAAAAAGGCCATCTTTAAATTAGGAGTTTGGGATTAACATACACACACTACTACATATAAAATAGATAAACAACAAAGACCTACTATGTAGCACAGGGAACTATAGTCAATGTCTTGTAATAACCTATAAGGGAAAAGAATCTGAAAAAGAATATATCTATATCTATATATATATATATATATATATATAAAAGGGAAAAGAATCTGAAAAAGAATATATCTATATATATATAAACTGAGTAAATATATAAACCGAATCACTTTGCTGTACACCCGAAGCTAACACAACATTGTAAATTAACTATACTTCAATTTTAAAATGATTTTTTTAAAAAAGGCCATCTTTCAAGTAGTACTTCTTTAAGTTCATTACGTAAAGTAAAATCTGATATCAGCTGGTTCATGCACAATTACTGCCCATTTTCTCAGCTCCAGCATTTAAAACGCTCCTACTGTATTTCATGTGCCCTCAGAGAACAGATACCTGACTTGGTTAAAAAATGTTCAGAGAGAAAACTTGCACATAAATTCCTTCTAACAAGGGTCTGTGCTAATCAATGCAAAAGAAGGAGAGAATGTCAAGAAACAAACAACACAAACCACTGCTTCTCAATTCCACCGAGACCTCTTTTTTGAGAATTCAGCAGATGATAAAAAAATGAGAAACAAAATTACTGTGGCAAAGACAAGTTGCCTTGTGTGTTGGGAGGAGAACAGCAAAAACACAAAGAAAAGGATCACATCACTTGGGTAAATACGTTTTCACATGTTCAAGAAACAGACACAAGCAATTCCACAGGAGTAAGTGAGTAATTTTAGAAGTCTATCAGGCATAATGGACCAAACCGCCATAAAAATCAACAGAAAATGCAAAGTGTCATCCAAGTGCTTGCAATAAGGGTGTAAATTGTACAGACGGAATGGGGGGGGAAGTAAATTGTAAAAATGGAACATCTGTCCTGAGACCTAAATAAGCCACTGACAGATGAAGAAATTCACTTCAACCTAATCATGAAGGACCCAAGTGCTAAGCAGAAGAGAAGCCAAGGGCAGCACAGACACTGTAGAAGTAGTGCCTCAGAAAAGAAAGTAACATCCTAATAACATGTGCACATCACAGAGTCCTCAGGTTTATAAATATCTAAGGGACAAGGAATATATAAATAGAAAGTCCATACTGAGAGAGAATATTTATGAAATGAAGAAATTATGTATCCATTAGGACTAGCATGAACTCAATGGACATAGAATGGAAAATAGTCTAGAAAATGTCTTAGCTACCATGTCCTCAAATATTTTCATTTTACAACTGAAGAAACCAAGAAACAGAGTGGGTAAATGCTATCTTATACCAAGTGAGAGAGTAGCATTTACATATATACACTACCAGATGTAAAACAGATAGCTAGTGGGAAGCAGCCACATAGCACAGGGAGATCAGCTCTGTGCTCTGTGATCACCTAGAGTGTGGGGATAGCGAGGGTGGGAGGGAGAGGCAAGAGGGAGGGGATATGGGGATATATGTATACGTAGAGCTGATTCACTTTGTTATACAGCAGAAACTAACACAACATTGTAAAGCAACTATACTCCAATAAAGATGTTAAAAAATATAATAATAATGGGGCAATGTCTACAATTAACGAGAGGCTAATTTTAAATGTTCAGTGTAAACCAATACAAACAATAAAACCAATAAAAATAAGGTTTATGGCTATTTTTCCATTCAAAATTAGCTCATTAAAATGTTTACGCCCTCAATGAAATGATAAAATCTTAATTCTTTAAAAAAATCCAACAAGTATTTAGTAAGCATCTATTTTACTTAGGACATGGGAAATATCATGAGATTTTTGTTTGTTTATGCATTTCTTTTTTTATATTGTGGTATAGTTGTTTTATAATGTTGTATTAGTTTCTACTGTACAGTGAAGTGAAGTGAAAAGACGTTATTTCTAGGTCTGGTTACCAAAGGGGAAAGGTGGCGGGAGGGATAAGTTGGGAGTTGGAGATTAACATATACACAGTACTATACATAAAACAGATAATCAACAAGGACCTACTGTAGAGCACAGGGAACTCTACTCAATATTCGGTAATAACCTAAATGGGAAAAGAATTTGAAAAAAGGATACATATATATGTGTAACTGAATCACTTTGCTGCACACCCGAAACTAACGCAACATTGTTTATCAACTGTAGTTCAATATATCAGAATTTTTTTAAATACTTTTTTTTTTCATCTTTACAGTTTGTTTTGGTTCGTAATATATACCAACCTCAAAGGTGACATTGACTATAATATAAACAGTAGAAATATATTCTATGTTCATTTTATGATTAACTTTATGATTCTCACTCTATCAACCTAGGTCAAAACAAAGGGATCAATGACCCAAACTGTGTCAGATGTCAGGTATGGGGGCCACTCCCCACCCCCCAAGTATATACTCTGTTTTCCCTTCTTTATTGTCTTTCAACCGTATGACACAACTGTAGAGCTCCTCGGAAACCCTCATCACTTGTCAATAAGTTTACTCACTTCTCAGTATCAGGTGTCCTGGAACAGTTTAGCAGGCCAACAACCTGCTTTCTGCATTGATCGTGAGGCAGCTACTGACCGTTAGATGGATAAAGTCCTTGCCGTGCTAACTTCTGCCCTTGTTTCAACTAAGGCTTTTGGAGAACTGATTGCCTGGCAGGAGTCAGACACGATGAGGACAGCCTCACTAAGAAACAAGGAGCTGAGACCTTCGACAACAACATTAATTCCCCGATGCTATTTTGCAACTCTTGTTCTCAGCACCGTGTTGAAAACATTGCATTTGCGGATGATGGCACTCTTTCCCTCGCTTAATAGCCTATTTATTTTTCAGCACCACAAAGGATATGTTATTTCAGAATGGAATGATTTCTTTGTATTGCTAGAAATTGTACCATGACCTATTTGAAAATATATGTGGGGTCATGTTGGTGCTACAGGTACTGGAAAATCTATTCCTGAAATACGCAAGCCAAGTCTCTTTCCACAGCCTGGTCAGCAGCAACTTTAGAGCCGTGTTGCTGATTCTCCGTAACTCCTAGAGACACATGTTGTGAGGTGTGACTGAGGGTGACTCACAAGAACACCTGTGGACCTTGTGATTAAGGGAGATAACCCCTCCGCTAAATAAGTAAACCTCACATGCTCAAGTCAGAAGTTTCTTTTGACCTGGTCCCTCCAACCACCACCCAGACTTGTGAAACTTCTGAACGAGAGTTTTTCTGCTTCCCTTGGAACTGCTTGTACCAAATTCTCTCAGTCCAGAGAGCCTTGGAGGTAGCATGGTGTTAAGGGGCAAAAAAAAAAAAAAAAAAAAAAACAGAAGAGACAGAAGACAAAACCAGGAATGAATATCACAGAGGCAGATGTACACATCTCAAAAAAAAAAAGTGCTAAGAAGTCTAAAATTCAGATTTTATGGAAACATGAAGGGTAAATAGGAGTTTAGTTGCTAACAACTACCAACTAGAAGAAAGCACAGATTTAATGAATGACCCAGAGAGTCGATCCTCTGTCAACTTGAAAGGACCTTTGCAGTATTTACAAAGCAACATAAATATTAAAAAAAAAAAAACTCGTAAGACAATCTTACAACAAAGCATGTAAGGTGTCTGTGAGTGCAGAGCATATAAAAAGAGAGCCAGAACTGTGCAACTAAAAGAATTCAGGGCTCAGGTCACAGGATGTCAACAGCACATTTAGCAATTCACTCAGCAGTTGCCTTACCTGTTATATATGAATAATGCCACATGTGAACATTCTCGGCGCTCTAGTAAAAATAAAATTAGCAACTGTTGGGATAATATTGTGAGAAATGTAAAGTACCCTATAAATCAATATTGTAATTATTACTGGAGCTCATTAGTAACAAATTTAATGCCTATCAGCATCAATTTATTATAATACAGGACCACTGGGATATGCCCTTGTCAGTACTCCAGCAGGAATTCTGTTTTCAGATTCCAACCCAATCAAGGTTTCTCTCAAGGGATGTGCTTCCTCATAAAAATGGAACTTCCCTGGCTGAGTGACTCTCGGGAGGGGTAGAGTCTTCTTTTTATTACAGGCATATATTACGGTGAAGACGCAGCCCAGAAATTTGTATTCTGGGAATAAAAGACCGAAACCTTACTGACATATGGATTACAGAAGGGAGGAGTGCGGCCTCCACCTTATGTTACAAAATCCCACATGCTGAGAATCCAAAATCTCATCCTGGACCCTCACAAAGAACATGACTTCCGAGACACAAGGTTAACTGGGATTTCACACAGGAACGATGTACCTTTTATATACAAACCATCACCACTGCCAGTGATGGCTATTTCCCCCCTATTTTCCCAGATTCAAGTGCTCATTCATGTTCATGGACTCGCATTGCTAAAGAAAGCTATGTTACCATTTTTATTTTACTGCATTTTGTTTCCACTTTGCTTAACAAAGATCATCTGCAGAGGTTCATAGTACAACTAAAGTATAACTGCTAATTGGTTTTACAATTTTTGTCAACATACGTGGAAATCAAGCACGTTAAAAGTTTATTTTGTTAAAAACGACAGTGTCTTATTTTAACAAGGTGATTGAATATAAGTTTATCCCCTAAAATTGAGTATAATGAGAGTAATGAGGCAGAACAGGAATAAACTCCAAAAGACAAAGAAAACTGGAAAGCAACGGCAGCAGGTAAGATGTCAAGGGAACCTTTACAGCCGGAAAGCAGGACACATTTCAACTTATTAAGCACAGCAGGGCAAGTGAAAATCTAAGCCAGTAGTCAGGAGGAAGAGGGAGAAAGGTAAAACTTTTTGTGTCACAGAACCAGGAATGGTTCAAGTTGGGGAAGCTGTTACTTTTGAAGGCAGAAATAGAGAGGAGGGACCAAAAGCAGAAGCATTTGTTCAAAGTCTGTTTAAGAAGCAATGTGACTCCCGGAACTGCTCACCCTTTACTGCCTCCTTTCTGCCCTGGCAGAGGACTGGGCTCAAGTTATACACATAGTTGCAGAAACATACGTGAAAGTCCCTGTGCTGCAAAATGTGATCCATCAGACCATCCCCCCTTGTTGGATCCAAGAAGACTGAAAAAGTTATAAATGCCTCAGGCAAGAGATGGGGTTACTCTCTAGAGAACCTGGCCGTCCCAAGAGAAAACCTACAGATCCTTATATCTGGGCACCCAGGAACAAGGTCCCCAAGACAGAGAGATGGAGGGAAGGAGGGACAAATGAGGGAGGGGAAAGGAGGAAGGAAGGGAGGAAAGGAGGAAAGGAAGGAGACAGTGAGAGATTACCTACTTTGGATGCACTTGAACCCTGCCCCAATCCACTTTACTGGGCTAGTGTACCCATCGTCCATCTAGTGGATGCTAAGGGCACCCATCTATCCCCTATTCTGTCCTGAGCCAAGAGACAGCCACCAGGCCCTGCAGATTAGAAGCTCCACCCACCCTGCCCCACACTGCTAAGAACTCAAGAGGTAACTCTGCCCTTGGAAGCAGACAAAAGGGAAACACCCCTGCTCACTTCCTGTCCCAGACCAGCGCTTCTTGCACTCTTCTCCTGGGGGTGCTCACTGAATCAGATCCATGGATCCATACCCCCTTCTCCAGCTCTATATCCAGGGAACTTGAACTGAGACCTTACTTTATTTAAATACACTGAAAAGAGCTTTACACCTCTGACAGTTTGGGAATAGGTTCCTAAGAAAAAACAAAAAGGAGCAATTACTGACCTGCAAGGAAAACAAGAACTTGTACAAGGAAGAGAATGAAATAGTAACATGACACTATATGACTCCACTATGGATAAACACAAAATACCCATTTAATCTAAGTAAGAGACAAATGTGCTGGGAGGATAATGAGAAAATAGTTGTGTGGGTGTTGAGGGCAGGGACGTGAGAAAAGAAAATCTATTTCCCACATGAATAAGTCAATAAATAACCCCTTAAAAACTAAATGGCCGTTATTTGGTATATGGAAGCAATTAATAGAAGACACACTTAAAGGGTTTGAAAATGGATGTCTTGGGAAAGCAAAAAAGGTAGAGCAAAGGAATGCTGCTTTTTAATTAAAAGTCTTAGAGAACGAGTTGATTTTTAAAATTTTATACATGTACTTATTTATAAAATGTAGATTCACATTCAACATACATCTGCATATAAGAAATACCTACTAATTTTAGAAAAACCAGAAAAGTAAAAGAACGTAAAAAGTATCTATGGACTCAATACTGCATCAGAGATAATTATTTTTAACATTCTATTATGGATCTCCTCAGTCTTGTTTTCTCCGGTTATTTTATCTTTCACAATTTTAATTATTCTGTACATGGAATTTTCTTTCACCTAATATTACATCATAGGCATTTTCTGCCATTTTTAATGACTTTTTATAAGCATTACTTTGTTGGTATTTTATTATATAACTTTTATAATGTGTTTAACCATTCTCTTCTTTTTGTATTTTTACAAAACTCCCCATACTTCTCTATTATAAATAATGCTGCAGTGCGCATCTATGAGCATAAGATTTTATTCTCCATATTTTTTAATGTGCAGATACCGAGTATTATCCCTAAATCTTATCAATTTGTAGGGGCTTTCACATCTGAAATCATTTCAACAAAATTTTGCCCCCATAAAACAACTTAAAGGCACTGTAGGTTTCATTCTAATGAGATGTTACCTATGTAAATGATTTTCCAGTTCTTTGGTTTTAGGAGTTTGCCATCTCCCCCTGGGAAACTTTTCACTTTCTAGTAGAACTTCAAGCTTTCTCCCCAATGAGCACTAAAACAAATAAGTCATTCATTTTTTGTGCTGCATTTGCTTCTCTCATTGAATTCATTTCAATCTCCCCCAAGGGGCTTATAATCTTCCTTCCCTGTTTTCTCAGTTCACATATATTTGAAATTCTCCACTTTTCTTCCCAAAACATGCACTCTTCTTGCAGGTCTTCTTCTGATTTATTTAACTGTATGGGCCTTTGCCCTACATTTGTAATACTGATTTAGATTTCTTATCCTCTATGCCTTTTTATTTTGGACAATATGGTTTTTCCCTGGATGTATCTTCCCTTGTTTGTCGTCTTCTTCAGCTAATGTTTATTAACGATTCCAACACTGTTTAACTCCCATGAGTCAAGAGCAACCATATGTTGCATTCCCACTGTATGCCAGGAATCTCTTGTGTCAAATACAATACCTCATTTTTTTCTTTACTATAACCTGTAAATTAAGGATTAGTGGTATTTCACTTTTACATTAGAGGAAAACAACACCAATTGTAGTGTAAAACAACCAGACCCACTAGTTATTTGAAATAAAGATAGAGCTTCCCATTCTACTCCTTAGAAAATAGAAATGAGAGAGCAAGCAATCGGTCTTGCTTGTTGGTTAGTTTTAAGTAAATTGAGTCAAACCAATGAAACTCAAGTAAAGTTGACATTTTCCCTTCCATTCTCTGCTTAAATGATTACATTTTTCATCTGATTTTTCCCACTGCCTGAGCTAAATCTCTGTAGGGGTCAGTTAGCAACACTTTGCAAATCAAACACTGACGGCTTGATTCTAACTACCTAGCATTCAAATACATGGCTCTTGGCGGAAAAGTGAACTTGGGAAAAAATGAATAGATTGTGTAAGTCCATCTCTACTATTGAGGGGAAAACTATTTAAAAAGCAATATCTAATTAAACATTATTTTATTTTGTACAGGGTGACCCACTTATACCTAAAAATTATGCATTTGCTATTTTTAATATTTTTAAGTATTTTATATATTCCACTGTTTGATATCAGCAAGTGTTTAAAGACTTGAATGATTAACCTTCGTGCTATGTTCATCTAATGCAATGTTTCTGATGCCAGTGGTAATTCCTTAACATTCTTCTCTCTCATTGATGGGAAGAAACATAGTTCAGAGCAGGATGCACCAGGGACTTCTTCCAACAGCGACACTTCACACTCTCTCTTTTCTTCGTATTGGACTTGATCCTGGCCATTGTCTTGTTTGACCTACTTCATCTTCGGAAACCCTGCCTCAAGTGAGTTATCATTAAATCCTTCAGTCTCACGGTCTGTATTCATAGGTGAGTGAGCTGAAGACAGCTTTCAGGCTTATACTATATGCACCCTAACCATAGTTTTTTCCTTTTTATTTCTGCATTGTTGATGGAACCTGTATGTTTGCGTCTACGTCCGGGATTTTTGTCTTCCTTTTCATTTTCTTGCTATCTGCTGTATTCTGTTGCACCACACCTTGAACCTTTCTTTGCGCACTTCCCCATTCTCACACTCTCTGTGTCCATCCCCTCTCTTACGCCAACCCTTCTTCCCAGGCTTTTGGCAACTGTGTATGTTTCTTCTCCCCATCCCAGTCCTGTCTCGACCACAGGCTAACCCCTTTCTCTCTCCCAGCACTTAGGGTCTCGGTAACAATGTATGATTCTCATTCCAGTTCCAACCTGTATGGGTTTTTCCCCACACCAGCAAGCGATTCCCTGACTGAGTGTCCTACAACTCACTCACTTCTGATGGAGACAGCATCAGAGCCCATAGGTTAAGAGTTCAGTCCTACAAGACTGCCCCCACTTCAGATGCTAATCACAAATCCAGTTTGTCATCTGTGCTTCTGACCAAGCCACTGTAGATCAGAGCTTCCAATGGCCCTCTCCTCGGACTCAATTAATTTGCTAGAGTGGCCCACAGAATGCAGAGAAATATTTTACTTACTAGATTACCAATGTGTTATAATAGGACATAACTCAGAAACAGCCAGTTGGAAGAGATGTATAGGGTGAGATATGGGGAAAAGTCACAGAGCTCCCATGCCCTCTCTCTGAGCCCCCCACTCTCCCTGAATCTCCCCGTGCTCATCAACCCGGAAGCTCGAAGAACCTGGTCCTTCTGGGTTTAATGGAGGCTTCTTTAAATAGGCATGATTGATTACATCATTGGCCATTGGTCCTCGAGTCAGCCTCCAGCCCCTCTCCCCTCCCTGGAAGTAGGCAGTAGTGAACGAAAGTTCCAACCTTCTAATCATGTGGTTTCCCTGGCAACCAGCCTCCCTCCTCATGTGCGTTCAAAAGCCACCTCATTAACATAACAAAAGACAACTGTATGGCTCTCATCGCTTAGGAAATTCCATGGACTGTAGGAGCTCTGTGCCAGAAATAGGGCCAATGACCAAATATATATTTCTTATCATAAAACACAATATCACACAACCTCAGTCCTCAGTTTCTTCCAGCTGGAAGTAGTTCAGATTTTCTATTTTTAGGTGACTTTCCAATTTGATGTGTTGGACACGCACTTGCATATATAACTAAGACGTCCAAGCTCACTTCCCTCACATTATAAGAACACCAAAATTACACTTGTTCTCAGCCCACACCTGCAAGTTTTGTCAAACGTCACACACAGCCCTTGTGTGAGGTCTGGTTCTCCGAGAAGACCTCAGCTGGGAATCAGCACGTATGGAGGTGAGGGGAGAGGGAGCAGCAGTGACTGGGCAGAGCCTTGGAATCACGATGCTACTCTGACCCCTGTCAAAGGAGAGGGGAAGGAAGAATCAGGTGAGAGTCGTCTCAGACTGCAGCTCCATCTTAGAAAATGTTTGTCCGGACCAATGGAGAGTCCTTAGGATAAAGTCATCCATTAGAGGATGGCACGTCACAGGAACAGGTTGGCGCTAGACCCCCTACTGCACTCAGACAAGGCAGACAACGTCCTGGGGAAACCATGGTTTTGACAGAGAATGGTAAACCTGGACGACAGCAGCTGGGCTGCCTGCCCACTTAAACTCTGCCACGGGAGATCTCAGCGGGATACAGGGCAGCAGTTTCGTGGCCGCCACAGCACCTGAGCATCTCATAATGAGACACCAGACATTATTTTTTGCCTTGAGTCTGGCTTCTTGGGATCCTCACTGCTGTTCTCTGTGCTCCTGCCTCTCAGAATGACCTGAGGCAGGTCTCAGGCTTGGGTGACCTATTTCTGGCACACCATCCTAGGATGTTGGGGGCGTGGCTCATGGGAGCATTACTGCCTGCACTATTATATCCAAGGCATGGCACTGGCCTTTCTCTTAGTTCTTCCATCACAGAAGAAAACAGTGTGTAACTTGTGGTAGATGTTTGTTAAGCTTGCATTAATTTACCGGAGAGAATTACAACACAGTAGCTTCTAACCTACAGTACACATGGCTGCTGTCAGAGCTCAAAGGATCTGGCCAGTCCTCTACACAAATAATAATGTCATATACAAACAAAGCTGGCTTTATTTCTTCCTTCCTGATCAGTATGCCTTGTATTTCCTTTTCTTGTCTTATCACTTTAACTAGGACATCCAGTACTATGTTAAAAAGCAATGGTGAGAGGGAACATCCTTGCCTTGCTCCAGACCTACAAGAGAAAGTACCAAGTGCCTCCATACTTTTAGAGCATTATCTTCCCAACCTGACCCTCCATGAAAGGACCAGCTCACCCCAACCAGTGAGAGTGCCTGAAAGGAAAGCTGATCCTCAGCTTTGAGGTCTCAACAACTGGGAACAAAGAGTGGTCCCTGCCTTAGGCCCTGGATGTGCCTCATCATGGGATGACAGATGGTGGAAAATTAGAGTCCACCCAAGGAAATCAGGGCGCACGTACGCACTCTTATCTAGTGGCCCTGAAAGCACAGTCACATCAGAACATAATATTCCAACACCAGTACACCCTACAAAATCCTGGTTATTAACCTATGTAGAACGACGTACAGGTCATTCCCGGAACAAACAGGCAGAACCTCAATCAGGTACGATCCCTTCCTTCTAGACACCACTTTATATCTCCTGTCAATGAATCTTCCAACAGGAACAGACCAAGAAAGAAACTCTATAGAGAAAATACAGTCTAAATCCGCATGAAGAAAGACACACTCTTCACTCTCATGAGCAGAAAAGCCCGTGGAGACAGTCCTGTCTCAATAATACCCAACCAAGTAGAATCCTCACTTGGATTCCTCACACTCCCCTTTGCAGTCAAAAAACCTCCTCATTAAAGCTAATAATTACTTCAAAATGTCCCCAAAGGACAACACGAAGCTACTTTGCATTGATAAAGGATCCTTCTAAATAGTTACTATAAACAGTGAAACGGAAAGTCCAATGGGGATATTTAAGGCTTTACCTCAGAGACTGAAAATGTTTATAGCTTTATAATGACATCTTTTCCCAACAACTACCAGTTCTATAGAAATTCACATAAATATCTGAACTTTTTACATATAAAACCATACATATAAATCCAACGTCTTTAAAGTACCAAACGTACAGATTTTCAGTCTGTAAATCTGTACACGTAAACTACCTATGGAATCCCCTCTGTGACTCACCTTTATGATATCATCACCTCCTAAATCTTCCAGGAATGCGCAAACTACTCTCTGTAGCAGAGTTTCAAAGCGACTCCATTCCAAATCCAATTATTCCACTTCCAAAGAAATTATTTACACTTAATAACCTTATGTATTAGAAAATCCCTGCTCTTATTTAGCCATATCTGTTTACTGCTGCTCTCTGGATACACAAAAAAAGTCTGATCCTCCAAATACCTAACAACATTTATAATTTTGTCTCTTCATGCTAAATAGGCCCTTTTCTTTCAACCATTTCTCATATTATACGATGTGGGATATTTTAAACAGCATTTTCCTTGGTTAGCAGGGAAATATAGATTTTTCCACTCTCTGCTACATCCCTAAGTTTAATTTTTCACATCTTTAATATGGAGCTATGGAGAGACTAGCATCTACTTCCATTGGCAATTCTGAAGTTACATAGAGATTATGCATTTAAATCAAATAGCACACTACTTGGCACATACTATTAGCTCTTGTGCACTTTTGTCTGCATAATACTCAGTTCCTATCTTTATTAAAATAAAGTATTTGAATTTGAGCAAATCAGCAGGTGATTTGGCAGGCACTCTTTTCCTTATAACACCACTGAAATGCACATGCCTTGTCAATAGTCGCAGATCATGGTCATATTCAGGTGAACATTTCCTCTCCAGAGAGCGCACTTCGGTCCCTTCTTTAAATCACAATCATTGTGTGGTGTGGACCAGTGATCAACAAGTCCACGTGCAAGGCAGGAAGCACAACCACGAGGAGGTGAAGAGCCAACCCCTGACCTCTGATGCCCACCAGGCAGGAAGGTGTCCAGACGTGTAGATCAACAGTTGTAAGGATCACACATGGAATATGTGTGAAAAGAGCTATGAAGGAAAGGTGTAAAACGTGTTACCCAAACAGAGATAATTACCAAATAGTTTTCTCAGGAGGATGTCCTATTGAAGAGGCCTTCCATGGGCGTTCCAACATATTCATTCAATCATCTATCCATCTATTCACTTACTCACTAAATCTTTAACGATTTCTGTGTTCTAGGGACTGTGCTTTCTCTAGTAATGGTTGCAGACAATACGGTGATAAAGATACGACCCTTGTCCCCAAAGAGAAAACTATCTAGTAGAAGAGAAAAACATATTAACAACTACTTCAATATATGGTGGTTAGAACCATGAACTCTAGGATGTTAAGAGAACATATGATTTGGTTCTAAGAGAAGGCTTCATTGTGCTCTAAGTAGGATTGCTAGATTTAGCAAATAAAAATACACACGATGCCCATTTATATTTGACTTTCAGATGAACAACAAATATTTTGTAGTATAAACATGTCCCATGAACTATCTGGGACAGACTTATGCAACAAGTTATTTGCTATTTAGATGAAGTTAAAATTTCAGTGGGTGTCCTGGTTTTCTTATCTGACAACTCTAAATCTGAGGGATGAACTGAATAAAAGTTTTCCCACACCTGGGATGTGCGGAGAAAACTGGGAGACCATGTGAAACAGAGGAAACAGCATCTAAGAGGGCTGGAGACTCGACACATTGCGAGTCAGACGAACAAAGATAAGACCAGAAAGGTGAAGAAAATATTACAAACTCCCTCTCAAGGAGATGGAATTCTATTCCTGAGAGTCACTCGCAGCTATTTAAGGGATTCAAGCAGGGGGTTGACATGTTCAATTTCTATTTGCCAAACATCAATCTGGCTGCAGTGGGAAGAATGGATTCAGGAAGCAGGTCTGGAGGCAGAGAGGAGGGGCCAATGTAGAAGAGAAAGAATATAAAGTCGGGTGTTCTTGTCGGAGGGAATAGTTTGAATGAAGCCTTAAGACAAAGACGTGAAAATCATGGCGTGTCCAGAGAACAGTAAACAGCCTGGATTGCAAGGGGCAGAGTAGGAGGAAATGCAACTCCCAAGTGAGGTTAAGGCCAATTTTTTTTAGGAAGCTTAAATGGTAAAGTCTTAGACTTAATCCCTAGAAAGTGGTTGAAAGATTTTAAAGGGATTATCGTTATTATCCTATTTCTCACCTTGAGAAATGGGAGAGGTTAGCGTGACTTCTCAAAAATGCCAGATGCAATAATGTCAGTAATAATTCTCTGGTGAAGTTGATAATGAGAACAAGTTAGGGAAGAAATCATTCAAGTATGCTCCTTCTAATCAAATGCCTTAACTTAGAAAAAATAAACACGGGTTAAAACTGATCTTCTAACGCGTTCTGTATCAACTTAGATCTTAAAGTACCAAGATTAGCATTCGGAGTGAATGTAAAACCCAAGACAAAGAAACGTAAGGAAAGGGTTATGCTACAACTTGTCCTTGTAAACATTTTCCTCTGCCAGCCCACCTTCCCAGATCCATCTTCATCACCATGACTATCACCAACGTCCTCACCATCATGAACTACATTTATACGGTACTTACTGTGTTCCAGCCAGGAACACTCACAGCAACCTCACGCGGTTGGGGCTGTCTTTATCCCCATGTTACCAATAAGGAATTGAAAGCACAGATAAATCTATAAGTTGTCCAAGGGCACACAGCTAGAAAGTGGCAGGTTGATCCAAAGATAGGAAATACGCTTCCACATTGATATATTCCGATATGTGAGTCTCATTATCTTAAATCTACTAACACTTAAATAATGAAAAGAACTGCCCCGAAAAGAATAGTTAAAATGAAAGATAAAATGGTCACTGGCGAAAAAAAAAATAAGGTGAGGAAAATAAGTATTCTCAAAGTGTATCACTACCATCAATTTGGATCAGTTGTCAAAGACAATTTTAGATTCTCCATAGCCAGGCTGCTATTCAACAGAGATGTTGGTAAAAGCAATGTCTATTTCACCTATCATACGCTTCATCTATTATACACAGGTCTTGTCAACATTTCAAAAGAAAGAAACAAGCACATCTAGCTCTGTGAATTCATCAGTACCTCAAAAGTAGCTCTGTATTTGAGAGGCAGACCTGTAACCAACTTGACCAAAGTGATGCGCAGATTAGAATTCCAGCCCACAGTCACTGCTACTACTCCTTTTCTCAACATTATAATCAAAAGAGTAACCCCCCTAATTAAACTGGTAGATAAAATGCAAATACATCTTTATAAATGTATCTAGAGTTGTCATAAAAGAAATACTCTGGCTAAGATGTAAGCAAAGGTAGGGTGCAGGTAGGTAAAAAATGTGCTATGGGGCTTCCCTGGTGGCGCAGTGGTTGAGAGTCCGCCTGCCGATGCAGGGGACACGGGTTCGTGCCCCGGTCCGGGAAGATCCCACATGCCGCGGAGCGGCTGGGCCTGTGAGCCATGGCCGTGAGCCTGCGCGTCTGCAGCCTGTGCTCCGCAATGGGAGAGGCCACAACAGTGAGAGGCCCGCATACCGCAAAAAAAAAAAATGAAACCTAGTACTGAAATTAGAAGGTTGGTGAATGGGTTTAGATGTAACTAAAGGGATAATTAATAAATGTATGATGGTCACAGATCAGGAACACAGGCCCACTGCAAGACCGAGATTTAAGAGTAAGTTTATAGAACACTTCCCCTCCCAGCACCCACTGACCACCACATCCATGGCTTCCAGCATCGTATCAGTGGATCACAGCTAAAAGAGCTAGAGGACACAGACTCAATTTAAAGAGGACACAGAAACAAGAACACTGGAGGAATCTGAGGTCTCTATCACCTATAGATATAGTAAACATTAGACACAGCCCTAACTGCTAGTCAGATTAACAAGAAACCTCACCCCAGAAGTCTTTTTTTCAGGTCCTATTACCTATTACATTATTTCCAGTGTTCTACAAAAAATTATAAGGCCACATAAAACATAGTGTGAAGAGACAAAGCTAGTATCAGAATCAGACTCAACTACAACACAGACGTTGGAATTAGGAGACAAGGAATTTAACTATAATGACTATGTTATGGATTCTAATAAAAAAAAAGACAACATGTAAGAACATATGGGTAATGTAAGCAGAGAGAGAGAAATTCTAAGAAAAATCAAAAGGGAGCTCTAGGGTTTTCCTGGTGGTGCAGTAGTTAAGAATCCACCTGCCAATGCAGGGGACACAGGTTCGAGCCCTGGTCTGGGAAGAGCCCACATGCCACAGAGTAACAAGCCCGTGAGCTACAACTACTGAGCCTGCTCTCTAGAGCCTGTGAGCCACAACTACTGAAGCCCGCATGCATAGAGCCCGTGTTCCGCAACAAGAGAAGCCACCGCAACGAGAAGCCCGCGCACAGCAAAAATAAATAAATAAAAAATAAAAAGACAAGAGCTTGAAAGAAGCCAGAGGAACATAAAAACACCTAACCTACAGAGGAACATTGATACAGAAGTAGTAAATAGAACTTCTCATCAGAAACCAGGCAAGGAAGAGAGAATGGACAGATTTAAAGTGTTAAAGAAAACAAAAAACCTATAATTCTCTATTCAATGAAATTGTCCTTCAAAATGAGGGGAAAATAGACTTGCGCAGAAAACCAAAAATTGCCCAAATTCATTGCCAACTGACTTATCCTTCAAGGAATTTTAAAAGAAAATCTTTAAGGAGAAGAAAAATGATACCGATCAGAAACTAGTATACACATAGAGAAAGGAAGAATGGCAGATAAGAAATAAATGAAGGTTGAATGAAGCCTTTATTTTTCTTATTCTTAATTGATCTAAAAGATAGCTGTTTTTTAGAGTAATAGTAGTAAGAATAAGTGATTATAGCAAATGGATAAGTGATATTAGTGACAGCAACATCATAAAAGACAGGAAACCTACAAACCTCAGTACTGGTTATTTGAAGATGGATTCAGAATAGTTGTAATTTCATACTGCAAACTCCAGGGCAACCATGAAAAAAGTTTAAAAAAATATAACTGCTATGCTAACAGATGAGATAACATGGAATCATACACAATGCTCAATTAAACCCAGAGAAAGAGAAGAAAGGTGAAAATCGAAAAAAACTTGTTGTACAAGTGCAACATATAGAAAACTGTTACAAACATGGTAGATATTAATCCAATGATATAATTGATTTAAATGTTAATGGTCTAAACACACCAATTAAAAGTCAGAGCTTAGGAAAGTTGATAAAAACAAGAACCAACTATACCTTGTCTATAAAAAAACCCACTTTAAATATGAAGACTCAGGTTAAAAGTAAAGGAATGGAAAAAAATATACCCTGCTAACTCTGATCAGAAGAAAGTAGGGTAGTTGTATTAATTTCAGACTAAGCAGGATGTACAGAACAAGAAAATTATCAGGGATAAAGAGGGATATTATATAATGATAATGGGGCCAGTTCTCCAGGAAGACATAACAACCCTTAACACACACACACACACACACACACACACACACACACACACACACGGATAATGGAGCATCGAAACAGGGGTCCCTAAAATTATTATCCCATGGCAAGCAAAGACATCCTTCTGACTGGAGCTAGTTTGTTGAAAGTGCAGTGCACTCAAGATATGGGGGGTAAGGCAGCTTTATTTTTCCCCTTACAGGGATAAAGAGGGATATTATATAATGATAATGGGGCCAGTTATACAAGAACACATAACACACACACACACACACACACACACACACACACACACACACGGATAATGGAGCATCGAAACAGGGGTCCCTAAAATTATTATCCCATGGCAAGCAAAGACATCCTTCTGACTGGAGCTAGTTTGTTGAAAGTGCAGTGCACTCAAGATATGGGGGGTAAGGCAGCTTTATTTTTCCCCTTTTGTTCCTACAAGCCTGCTCGGGGCCACTAGATCTCCTTCCCCTGTCCTCTGTCACTTTAGACAGCCCCAACGAGTCAGTAATTGCTATGTCCATCCCAGGGAAATAATTAAAGCTCTGGAATTTAAAGGTGCTTCTCCTCCTCCAGCCCTGACCTTCTGCGGTGGGAAAAGGACTCCTCCGGTCTTCCTCCCTGCTAGCGGTGTGGTTTCTGGCATCTCCACATTTGGAGCAGATGAAGGAACAAGTAATGGGACAGAAAAGCTCTCTCCTGACTGGCGCTGAATATAGTTTGACAGTCGACATTTCTACGGCTGTAAAAAGGGTTTACAGCTAATTGTGGATGTGATGGTTAACTGTATGTGTCAACTTGGCTTGGTCACAGTATCCAGGTATTTGGTCAGACAGCAGCATGGATGTTGCTGTGAAGGTATTTTTTTTACATGAGCTCAACGTTTAAGTCAGTGGACTTTGAGCAAAGCAGATGACCCTCCATGATGTGGGTGGGCCTCGTCCAATCAGTTGAAGGCCTTAAGAGAAAAAAGACTGACCTTCCCTGAGAAAAAGGGAACTGTGCCTCCAGACTGTGTTCAAACTTGAGTTGCAGCATCATCTCTTCCCTGGGTCTCCAGCCTGCCAGCCCAGCCTAAAGATTTTGGACTTACCAGTTCCGACAAACACATAAGCCAATTCCTTAAAATACACACACACACACACACACACACACACACACACACACA